>NW_025935373.1:0-18142 GCF_000764305.2 Hyalella azteca | reverse complement strand
TCTCGTTCACCCCCCCCCCCCGCTGCCCTCGCGCCAAACAGGAGGCCCCCACCTCTGCTACCATCTTACAAGCATCCATACTTAGCGTTGTTCTCACGACCACGAGTAGACAACAGTGACCGTATTGCTGTGTATGTAGTAATGGTGGACACGGCAGCAGTTTAAAAGAGTAATACTAGGAAACTAATAGTAAGAGTAATAAAAATATTGCGAAATTTACAGATATATAGGTACACATTTTTGCATTCCTAAATATCTAATGTATATATTTTTATTTTAGCAGTTTGAATTAATAGGTGCATTATTAATTTATTTCTTTATACATCTTATTTCATACTTGCTATCTTGAGTTACAGAATCCTATCATAATTTATCCTGCAATATTCTTAGTGTTATTCAATTTTTTTTTTTTTGTTTTTTGCCATTCAGACTCAGCTACAGTATTACACATTTTATCAGACAATTTACTACCTATAAGTTTTCTACAAGTTTTTGTGTTCGGCAGGCACCAAGAAGGACTGCCGTGGAACTGACGGTCTAAGTCCTAAACTGGGCGAGAATTTGTGTCGCAAGAAAGGCCTGCTGCAGTACCTGGAGTGTTCCGCACGCACCCAGGAAGGCCTCAAAGAAGTGTTCGAAGCGGCGGCTCTTGCCGCTGCCGGCGAGTTCAAAAAGAGCTCAAAAACTTGCAGTATTTTGTAGTCTTTATTAATCATTACCATGGCAGTATTTGCTTGCTTCGGTGGAGTTTCATGTAACAGTAATTTTTTATGGTATCTGCGGAAGATTTACTATTGGTTGGTATTCTTAATTGGCACTTGTTCTTGACATCGAAGCGTGATCTTAGGAGTGACTGTTGCCTCTCTGTGGCAAGCAAACGGTGATGCAATTTTGGGTTTTGGCATCGCCGCAACCGTTGATGTGGAGTCGCGCTGTTGTAGTTGTTCTTTCGTCGGTTATGAAACGGATGGCTACTGGGGCTTTTTTTGCAATTGTGACTTAGTTGCAGCCTATCGGACCTTGGAACTGAAAAATTTATTGGTATGTTTCTCTCTAAACATCCAAGTCCAAACTGCATAAAGACGACTTTTCGAAGTCTTATTGCTATGTCAACGTCTCATGCAAACTATAGCTGGCCCTACTGCTAGTTTTGGAAATACTTATTCTCAGTCGGTATGTCGTTACTGTTGTAATTGCGCACTTAGTTCCACAGCAGCGTCAACACAAGTCTGGCAGAGGCGCTATCTGCACTCGCGCTTACCAAGTGTGTGTGACTGTTTCAAATTGTGGAACCATAGTGCCCTGGTCGCTTGCGAGAGCTTGCCAGCTAGGCATTGACCTTCAATGCTGAATTCTAATATTTTTGAGAGAAATTTGCTTAGATTAGGATTAACTTGCAGTGTGATTTAACCTCAATTCCTCGAAAATAACACACATGCTTACTTCATAATTGCCCGTGATTGTTGTTCCCAGTTGTAGTCTTCCTATCTGGCTGTGCTGCGACTGCTATGTACCATAAATATAAAAATATTTATAGTTGTAACATGTATGCACCTCATGTACAGATCTTGTTGTGATCATAAAAGATATATTGAAGTCAAGCATCGCTGATTTCTACTTTCTTTAACTGGGCTGTGTTTTGAAACCAGTTTCTGGACAGAAATCGTGAATCCCTTCAGAAATGTATACTTGATTTGATGCGTAGATTTCCAAATGCAGACTTCTGCAATTTTACTTAAACTTCCACTAAATGTCAAGTGGATGAGAAACGAACTCAATATCTCAATATCTTTGAGTTGTGTAAACAAGAAATCGGTGCCTTCTATCGTGGCTTTCTGTGAAGATGAGCATTTATTAGTGTACATATTTGAAAACCGTTTTATATAATGAGGTAGCATGAATATATGCTCGGTACCACGCGGACCATCTTTACTGTGTACGAATGTTTAAACGGAATTCTCTATAATAAGTGTTTGTCGACTGCCGGTGTCTTAGTATTTTAGTGAATAGTCTCCTCGTCTTGTACTGCTCGTTATGTTTTTCATGTATGATAACTGCGTCAACGATCGTATCATCAAATCACGAGTTGTGATTTATGTACATGTCGAGCAGAAATCGCGGAATTGCCGATTCCATGGAATCTGGTGCCAGTTTGCCGAATTTGTAGAATCAGCATTTCGTTGCTGATTCAGAAAACCGGAAGTTAGAGTTCGAGAGATTTCCGGTGTCGATTTTAGAGCCGGTGTCGAGATTTCCAACAAACTTCACTTTAAGCCCTTTAAGTAAAACTAAGAAAGTCGAAAATATTTACTAATGTAAGAAAGTCAAAAAATATTCAAAATTAACATGTTTAACATTTAAAACAAATTATCTTCAACTCTCGTACTTCACTTTCCACCGTAGGATTACAAAACTAAAATTTGAAGCGTGTGTCACTTGACATGGAACAAGACTAGCGAAACTAGGCAACTGACGACAGCAGTCTCAGCGTCTGCTCATGTTGGGGAGTCTAATATGGGTGGGGACATTTTACATATCTAGCAACAAATTTTGCGCAGCGAAGTGAATGAAATTAATAAAAACCTTGATGATACGTAATAATGAAATAAAAACCGTAAATCATGGACTAAGTTTTATCATCGATGTCGTTTGAACCACCGAATAAAATTAGTATTAATTTGTTCCAAAAGTTGTGAGGTGACATGATATTTACGCCGAGAAGAGTCATGCCCAGCACCCACAACGTCGTCCATTGAATAAAACAATCTTAATAAACAGACGAATAAAAGAATAAGGTGAACCGCACTAAAACATCACGTCGACATAGAATATCCAAATTTTGAAGACCTGGGCCTATACTTTCAAAAAAAGTTAAGAGATCGTAAGTTCATCAGCCAATCATTGACGGCAGTTCAAGCAAAATCCACCAATCATAGACAAGAAAATAGAGCGTAAGTACTTACGTTCACTTAGCGAGTTTTGAGAGTATAGGCCCTGGTGTGTATAACCTAAGGTACATTAAATAATGCCAGTCATCTGGAAAGGCACTGCCATCACCGTATCAAGCAGCGCCATCCCAACATCACATTCCTGAATATTTAATAAAAACTTGTGGGTCCTGAATACAAAACCGAACGTTCATCAGTTGTTGGTTCTGCCAGTTAACAGCTTATATATTAATTATTTATGTTATGATGATTATTTAAAATTATATCATGAAGCTCCAGGCATTGAGTTTTTGCTGTCCTTCAAGTAGCCTCTGATTTTTAAATATGATGAAGTAAAAATAAAGGCATCTTTTTGTCGATAAACCATGTGTCATAAACACAATGAAATTATCTAACTACAACGGAACTCTGTAAGCTCAAAATTTTGTTAAGTATCGTATCATATGACTTAACAAACGTGCGCGTGCACTTACATCGACGCCATTCTATGAGCGGGAGATGTAATAGAAATAAATTATGGGCATCCATAAGCCCACAAGTTGTTAAGGATTCGGTGTAAAAATAGAGAAAATTTCGGAAAGCGATCTCGGGGTCAAAGCAAGTGACGTGAGACGAGCGCGGAACCATGAATAGATGTATATAAGATGGAAAGACAACACGAAGGTCAAATTAACTTCAGGTTGGTTAGTGTCTATTAGTGTTTTGTTTGACATCTTTTATGGCCATACGTTGCTATAAACACACGCGCCTTTTACTGGCCTAATCGGAGTCGCAGCGTCCGTGGAATATACCCAAGGTAAGAGCTGCGTGTATAATAATATAATAATAATAGCGGTTTCAGCGTTTATTAGGCCGTAGGTCTGTCGCCGATTCTTGACATCACAGAATATATTTACAGAATTTTGCGGTCTCGAACTCGCAACTCACTGCTACGTACAATTCTGCTGTGCTTAACCGCCCGGCCTCCACGCCGATTCTGACCAGAAACTGGCGCACGGAACTGGGTTCGAATCTGCATCTCTCTGCTCTAATCATGGTACTCTGAACTGTAACCACTGGGCCACCCCCAACTAAAATTCCCCAACTCAACAATTAACTTGGTTCCGTTCCATGGCCACGCGTGTTATAAGGAATAGCTATTTATGAGATACTGAGAAGGAACCCGCTTGCGTAATTTTTAAAGGCCCGTTTACACTAGTGGCAACGACATGCGCTTTGAGTCGTTTGCTGCAGTGCCTCACCGCGAACAACCGTTCACACTACTTTTGTACTCGGTAGTTTGAGACCGCGCGCTTTGAACACTAGTTGCCACCTAGACGTCAATGAGGATGGATGTAACCGAATTTGAGCTGTGGCCCATTGTTCTCGGGTGTGCTGCTGTCCGTCATTCTTCGCACTATGCCAGTTTTAAACGAGAATTTAGCATAGGTATCATAATTAGAGAACTAGCAGATTCAAAAAGACACACTTTATAAAAAACATAGTCTATTCTTAATTAAAAAGTTCCAATATTCGTACCGATATTATCTCATCCTTTGAAATCGCTAAAAGGTAATGCATAAATTGTCAGGAGTTGCTAAAATCACATAAACTAAACACGTCATGTAAAAATAACTTGCATCATTTGCATTTCGATTTTTGTACTCCTTTGACCGAACACTCCATAGTCCATAGGCATTCCTGTTCTCTATATAAAGATCAATTAGGCGCTCTACTAGAGAGTGACTCCAAACGAGAGTGGTGTTAGTTGACATTTGGTGTGCCGGACCAGCGTACACAATCAACCTTACTAGACCACAGACAGCTATCTACTAACTAAGAATTTATAAGCAAAGAATAGTCCACAAAAATTCATATCTTTATAGAAACGTTTCGGAGACCAGCTCCATCGTCAGTTCGTAGAATCTAGAATCACAAATTAATACTTTGAAACCATAGAACGAATTGAATTTCTTTAATTAATTAATTTAGATTTTTAATTTGATTTACATTTTTAATTTAATTTAAATTCTTAGTTAATTTGCGATTTAAGCATACAAGTGATATTAATTCTTTAATAGCTATCTACTAAGCGCCGCGCTTGTGTTGCATGAGGCATGGCCCCTGTCAATCGCTAGCTCGTCAATCGGTCAAGAAGCGCATGCAGAGGCTGCAAAGCGCCTCTGCATGCGCTTTGAGGCACTTGATTCTCGTGTATTGCCCCTAGTGTAAACGGGCCTTAAGAAGTACATCCCGTCAGGCTACAATATTGAACTCTAAAATACTTAGCTCTAGCACACATGGCTTCTCCCTTGCAATCAGCTTCACATTTTTCGCATGACCAATAGACATGCTCTGTGACACGACCAATGGACGTGCCCTGTGCAAAATGTAAGCATACCATACCTCACAACATAAATTCAACAGACAGGAGCTGAGCTTCAAACACTGCCAAGTTAAGCGGTTATGCGGAGCGCCTGAACGTCTTATAGGGGTCGTCGGTTCCATGTTTCCCTAATAGTTTTCAATTAATAGAAATTTTTAAGAGCGGCTTAAAATCAAGAATTCCTTCCTCTTATGCGTTATATCTCCGTTCCCCACAAGTCTGACGCACTTCACGCTATGTGGAACGCTACATTTGAATGTAGAAAAACATCCTAGCGATCGTAATGCGGGTTGCGCCATCACACATTGGCTTCAGTTTAGAAGTGAGCTCAGTCGACTTAATTTAGATAACTCGTTATCTTATCGCTGCTATAAAGTGAATTTTTGTAGAAGCTTGCGGAGAAAGCACTATCCACTCACCGGACGAAGACCTGTGGTCTCCCGAAAACATCTTACCTTACGATGTTTTTCGTGTTCTTATTTTCGAAACCATATCGTTCATTGACATTTTAAAGTTTTCGTGAAAGTGATCGGACTTAGTTCCGCTTTCAAGTTTGACTACATGTAGCTTTAAGCAAGATACACTAAAAAGAGCGTAAATCATTTATTAGCCCCATTCATTTCTTATAAATTTATTATCGCTGGTTGTCTGTATATTAGAAAAAGGTCCTAGCAATTGTAAGTAAATTTTTTTTCGTTAAATCGATTTTTAGGTTTTGAGAACAATAATTAAATGTTTCAAATTGAGTGATTTGTTCGATTTCCAGGCTATTGACCGTTAATTGTTGAATAAGTTGTTTCGGTAATCGGTCAATAGAAGTTAACTTCGTAAGAAAGTAATTGCATTCTGTACATCTTCATGCAGATCTCCTTACGAAAGTGATTTGTTTGAGTAAAACAGATTTGGTTTAAACTGTCGAACTCTATATTTTTGTAGGAGGAAATAGCAGCTTATGCGGCAACAACCGGCGAGGCAGATAAGATTATTAATGGTAGCATAATGCATCAGATTGAATGTGTACTGAAATACACTGTGCGGTGGAAAATGTATCTGACAAAATGAAAATATTCGTTCATAAATCTTGAAAATCATGCCACATAAACTTTGAATACGTTTCTTTCGGTACAGACAAACGTATTCAAATGGAAGGATCTGTATGAAAATCTGCATGATACTAATCTGCATGAAAATTACATAAGGCATTTCTTAAATGCTATCGTAATCGAGAAGTCTATCGTTTTCATTGCTTGATGAAGAGAACCTCACTACCTCTAGTATAAATCATACTTATCTTCTCTCGTAGTCTATGATACACTTGAGGTCGACATGAAAAATCAGGGCCCGCAGTTACGAATGCGCAGTGCAGCATATTTCTGGACTCTATTTTACGTAGTTACTCATTGCATTGTCGTGCCGCCGTGTATTTCCGGCCAGCGGAAATTTCTTTATTACCGGTAATTTTACTAATTTATCTATCTCACCTCTATAGCGAAGCTTCTTCATTTACGAAACGTTTCAAACATTTTCAATTTAATTATGGTCTGTTAAATTATGTTTCATACTATCAACTATGGTCTATGCTCTCAATAACTTTCCAGGACAGCAGAGCTGATGGAGCTGAGTAAGATTTGGGCTCGGGATAGTTGAGCGATAAACAGAGTATAAAGTGATGATTCCAGGTTGGCTGAACATATTAGTTCATCTATGGTCTATGCTCTGCACAATTTTTCAAGAGCCCAATTTCAGCGCCCAGCTAATTGAGCTAAGTCACGTTTGGGCTTGGGATAGCTGAGCGTTGATAGGCATGCGAAGTGATAGTTCGATGTCCAGTGAACAGTAAAAGAACACGCGGTGATGAGATACTTTTTAACCTGTTGCTAAAAATCAATACACAAACATAGTACAAGAACTGACAAGATTTTTATAGCGACATAGTTCAAATTTGAGGGAATTCGCTAGTAATAAATGAAACTAAGGACAACTAAAGCTTACCAAATTAATGTAGGTTGTGCATGCGCGAATCGCACAGCTAGCAGACAAATCGTTAGTAATCACGATCACACAGCTAGACTTTCTTCTTTTTCTTCTTGTTACTTCTTATAGGAGCACTGGAAACTGGTCCATTTAGCCCCTTGCCTAAACAGTTTTTGGTTTACGCCTAACTATCATTTAGTAACAATCTAAGTATTTAATAATCTGAAAGAATCAGTAAAACGTGGTAAAGGGAACAGTGAAAATTCCCAGCTAGACTTTGTAAACGTCGGCTCCGCAGTAGTGCGGAAGGTTGCTATTTAACACAGCCATTACCGCAAGAACTATGTGCTTATATATGCAGTTGGTTGAGAGATGCATAAATGATGAAGAATATGTTACTGAGATGACCTGGTTCCGTCGATATAGATTTAATCGGCTGCTTGGTTGCATTTCACAAAAAAATCGACGTGCTACATTCAGGAGTAACTGGCGTTAAGAAATCAGTGGGTGGCCTAAACGCTTGAGCTACAAACGAGACCCACCCAGATTTTGTGTGTGTATCTATACCCTGTATGAAAGTTAACTTCACAAACGCTAGTGTACAGCAAATAATTGTCTCGTTTCACTCTCTATACTAATGCAACCAATAAACCATGCGATTTCCCCATTTTGAACTCTTCAGAATACATTTTTTTAAATATATGAGCTCTGTAATTGTGATTTACTTTTTTTACATCTTTCGATCGTTGCAATCGATATTCCTACAAGATTTTACATACATATTCACATTAGTAACAAGACCAGCATGGACAAAGGCCCCGGTTCCTCCACAATGACCAGGAAGACCATATGTCCAGCCACGGGCAAAGACATGAAGGTAAACGTCGTGGGCGACGGCGCCGTTGGCAAGAATTGTCTTCTTACCACCTACATAGTGGGTGTCTTCCCAGAGGTACGATTTCATCTGTGGCAGCGAGAAATCTTGTTCTGTTGTTATCAAACTGCCTGTATAATGATACAAATGTGATCATTCTGAGTTAAAGAATCTGCCTACAGAATTAGTGCTAACAGATCGTTCGAACATTACTTATCAGGAATTACTTGCCCAAAACTGAACTGATTCAAGTTTTAACGTGAATCTTGTATTGAGTGTTGTTATTGCAAGAAAGTGTTTGTCTTAGGTCATGAACGACGAACATACGCAAATGACCGCTAGTCTTTTTTTTTCACGACATAAAAATTTACCCAACAATTGTTTATATTGGATTTTATTAAAACTTTTTCCAAAACTAAAAAACAGATCTACTCACCTGCACGTGAAACAGAAGAATGCGTGAGATTAACGAACGAATTTCTAAAGTGATTTACTGTTTTCGTGAATTGGCGAACATCCTGAAAATTGACCTAGGTGCATGTGAAAATCTATGATTAAATGGTAAATATAAAGATTTCTTGTTGTGCAGGAATATGTGCCGATTGTGTTCGAGCAATACAAACACGAAGAGATCATCGGAGACACGACCTACGTCATTACTTATTGGGTCAGCGCTGGCCAAGAGGATTACGATAGGTTACGGCCTCTTTCATATCCTCAGGTTAGTGGCCGTCGGTCTCCATTAATTGTGTAACTGATAATTAATAACAAGCGAACTTCCTACTGCTGCCCGACGTAGTCACGAGTATCATTACTAAGCCGGTATATTCTCAGGTTGGTGATTGCCAGTGTCTATAGTTGTCGTGCTTTCAATACCGAACAACTCAAGTTTCTATCATTCCCAGTAGTCACATTCCTTTTAGTCATCCCCGCTAGGCTAACAAATAAAAAGTTGGTTCTTCGCTACGCTGCGCCATAGAAGGATATTAAACGAACGAGTCATACCGGTATTGTTTCTAGAAACGAATAACAAAAATGCTCGAGAAAATGATTCAATGTCAGCTCCGACATCTGGGGTAAATTCAAATTGGCTAAATGGGTGAATTGGGGATAAATGGGTTAGCGACGGGTAAATTAAATTGGATATCGAATAGATGGACATTGAATAGATAAATATGCCGAGCAAAGCGATGATTCATGTAGAAATTGTAGATGGATCGGCCTCGAATTAAATTAATCCGTTGAATCAAACGGTTTTGCTCGCTCTAGGAAACGAATGGTTTCCAAACTTTACTGACGGTGGTTGTTAAAAAAATAATGGGAGTGCTGGATTTATCAGGGAATCAGGTTTTAATCGGGGGTAAGTGGTCATCTTCTAATGGGGGAAATGGTCGTTAATCTATTAAGTTGTTTATGCAAACTGTGATGATAGGCTCTCTTCCTTACTACTGATATTCGTTGACAGACAAGCGTGTTCATATTGTGCTTCAGTCTCGATTCCCCGTCAAGCTTCGAAAACATTTCAGCAAAGTGGATACCAGAAGTGAGAGCGCACAGCGACAAGACTCCCATTATTCTAGTTGGTGAGTCAGCAAATTTATCCATAGCAAACAGGACGAAGCGATGACAAACAAATCTAATCAGCGTAATTTATCTAACTTCATCTCATCATTATAATTATTAACAAGTGTCGGGAACCTCACCTTGTCCCGACAGAACATACAGCTTGAGCCCGTAGCCTGTAGCTACAACCTAAACCGTTTTCAAAACCTAAATTTTTGTCATTTATGTCGTCGCATCTTCTAAAATTTTGCCATTTTTGTCATGTTTGTTCCGAAAATCGTTGTCAGATAACACTGTCAAAATTCAGTCTGTCTAAATGATTCTCGTATTCGGAAGGCACCAAGAAAGATCTCCGAGGAACTAAAGGTCTAAGTTCCGAACTGGGCGAGAATTTGTGTCGCAAGAAAGGCCTGCTGCAGTACCTGGAGTGTTCCGCGCTCACCCAGGAAGGTCTCAAAGAAGTGTTCGAAGCGGCGGCTCTTGCCGCTGCCGCTCCGAACCCCCTCGAGTTCAAGAAGTCGTCGGGAGCGTGCTGTTTTATGTAGTATTTATTGTGATAATTTACATTGCTGCAATAAATAATAAGATAATTAACATTGCTCGTGTGATAGATCATATTTTTATGGCATCTTCGAAGAACTTCGAATTGGCTCGTTTCTTTGGAAATTTTGTGTGCTGGTGAATCGTCTTTTAGGAAGATTAGTCAATATTGTTTCATCTAATTATTTTGTAACGGCTCTTTAACAGTTCAGGCTGTTGAGGCGTACATTAAGCAGGAATGTCATTGTGGTTGTGGCTCCTTCAAATCAGCGGCTGCAACAGTAGCATCACATTATTCTGAATCACCGCAGTAGTGTAAAGCATACAGTACGTAGTGTATTGCATATAGTGCACCGAATAGTAAATTGTATAATAGTCTCGGCGTAGAAGATTAGGCCCGGTCTGGCCGGTCGTCGATTCACGTTTTTGACTAGTTTCCAGGAGGTAAAAAGTTACAGGATATAGTCAGGCTGACGCTAAAACTTACAGTTTCCCCTTGAGAAAAAAAAAACATTTGGCCCAGGTAAAATCCCGATACGAAAACTGTCAGGCTTAAAACAGATAAACACATTAATTGTAATAAATATATTATAGTTCAATGGATTGTTTTACTTGTGAACCATTTCATCTACCATCCAAGCGGACTGTTGCCAGTCGATTGATGATCATTCAGTCAGACTTCAACCAAGATTAATTGACCTTCCTATCGTGGTATACGAGTCATCGTTTCCTCAAATATTTCAATCGGTTCTGATTTCATATTTGAACACAAGCTATTCTTTGTCCATTCATGTATTCAAGCAAAATAGCTTCTTGGTCGATGCTTGTACAAATATATGTATGGATATTAAAATAAGTTTTTAAAATTATTGATTGAGACGAAATTGAGTCAACGGTTAAAACCTGAACCGAACGAAAATATTACGACTGCCTGCTGATGGATCGATAGATTGATTGAATACTTAGGTTCGGAGCACTTATGCACTGCCCCCGGTAAACTCCTGCGTTTGGTTTTTTTTTTTATCCGAGACGAGACAACAGGCTCTGTACCGGTTCGCAATAAAAACTGGGACAATTTTCAGCCCTCCGTAGGAATTCCGGGACGATACCGAGACGAGACGAGACATCCCGGTTAAAATAGGTACCTCAAAATTTAAAACCAAATGCTTGGCATGTAAAAAAATCTTTGTAAAAATCGGAGCTACTATTGAGAACCAATTTCATTGATAAAATTTTCTCCAAAAGTCGGTTTGAACCCGTGAGCCTCCGCCTCACTTGCCATTAGGGAACCCACATGAGAGAGGCACGTACAGAGCGATACCATCACCTATAGCTGGTCTGGACGCTTGCATCAGCATCGTCATGTGATGCCCCAAGCCTGCACCAGCATCATCATGCGGTGCCCCAAGCCGGCACCAGCATCATGCGTTGCCCCGACGCCTGCACCAGCATCATCATGCGGTGCCCCAAGCCCTGTCTCTTATACACATCTAGATGTGTATAAGAGACAGAGCCTGCACCAGCATCGTCATGCGGTGCCTCAAACCTGCACCATCATCCTCATGCGGTGCCTCAAGCCTGCACCAGCATCGTCATGCGGTGCCTCAAACCTGCACCATCATCCTCATGCGGTGCCTCTGAGCTACCAAACAAGTGATAGCTGAGACTCTCTTCAAGAATGATATATTAACTATTAGCTTACAAACAACCGGATTTGCCAGGAATATGTAATTGTTTTCATTAATTCTTGAGTTTTATCCATTATACCCAACGTTTTCACTCAAATCTTTAAAAATATTAGGATTTAAAGGGTTTCAAAATCTTCACTTCACTCGAGAAGATATAATGATTATTCAAAACGTTATTAGCTAGCAATTAAATGACTCATGTAAACCTTGAAAATTATATCAAGTTCAAACAAAAATATAATTCTCCAAATTGAAAATAACAATAGGAAAATCATTATTGAAAATTCTTTGGTTTTCAACGAAACGCGCACTAAAGAACAACTAAAGAACAAAGTTATTTTTTCTCACCTTCCAAGCTTTATTTTGATTTCAATGACGGTATAGCTGATCTTTTTCGATTTGTCAAGGAATAGCGCAACAGACATCCTAAATGGAAGAAATTTATGAATTCGTTCTCACTTCATCGCTCATGTACGAAGAATTCTTTTCATAGGCAATTTTTAAGAGCTCGCAGCCTTTGCGCGCGCACGCATTTGTCGTTGCTCTTCCAGTGTTTACTCGCTAGTGCAGCACAAATTAGACACTTAAGCAGAGAGTGTGTATGTATGAGCGACACATAAGTTGCTATGTTGAGTATAATCGTAATTACAGCTAAAGTGGATCTTTTTTCGGCTTCATGAATGTAGGACGTGGTATTCAAAATTAAGATAGTATACCACCCAATTATTTCTTTACGAATTTTCTTCGCTTTCTTTGATTTCTAGCTATAACTATATTCTCAATTGTACTCGACTAATTTTACACCTGAACCGCTGATTGCGGATTAAACTCATGAAATGCAATAAGGTAGGAAGATTTCACTACGGGAGTAAAAATCAATCACTGTAACATCTCAATAAAGTAATCTATGAAAGCTTTTCACGTTGATATATTTTTTCTTAGCATTATTTAACCTTAAATTGCATACATAATTAAAAATTAGATCAGTTTCCACTGCAGTGAGTAACAGAGAGCGCATTTTCTCGTCCGTCCGCGAAGTCACGGACGGACGGATGGACGGACATGACGAGCGCAGTAGCGCCTTTTTTCCAGAAATGAGAAAATGCGCTAAAAAGACATAATTCCTATTTCATCTTAAATTTCAGTTCCATTTCGATTTAGAGCATTAAAACTCTATCGAACAATACCTACCGTTGGCTATCAAGAAGCCCCAATTGGCCTTTCATTTACTGGTAACACTATTGCCATGGCTATTGGAGACGCTATCGCAGTCACTTCTTATGGCACAGTTCCAAGCGTGTTCTACAGAGAAGTCGATTGGGGTTATCTAATTTAAAGTCACACTCTGGGAAACTTCGAACTTCCTGCACATCCATTTTAAAGTGAATGATCAACGGTAATTAGTTCGCAGATCATTCAAAATGTTACCGAAATTTTAGCGTACTTATAATAGTTTTCGATATTTGTGTACGCATAAATATTTTGTTCAATTAGTTTAACGATTAAATTCATCGATGCTACCGTATTGCTACGGCGGTCAAGGTTCAAATTCAGAGGTAACATAATGGTGATTAAAAATGCATTTGAAAACAAATCATGTCATCACTGCACGTCTAAATTCCCTGCACCAATTACGTACAGAAGTATAACTCTCAGCGCTCATGTACCTGTAAGATTTTTTCGTTGGCTGTTTGTATTTTTATCATTATATGCAGATGCTGATAGCCAGTGTTACCATTTTTTATTATTATTTTTTCATTATCATTGGCATATCAATATTATCATTGGAATATCAATGAATAACTCAAAATCAGTTACCAATTGGAATGAATGCCAAAAATGCAGTTACCAATTGGACGCCATCTTTTCGATTCCAATAACAATACAAACAAATTGCATTCTTTATTCAACAAACACAGAACACAAGAATATGTTAAAATTAATTGAAATCTAAAAATCTGCTGATAGTAAAAAGTAACAAACACGATAAATGAAATTCTGTTGCGTCCTCATATTCGCACAAAAAAAAAAACAATGTATAAACTAATATGGAAGAATAATGAAACCAGTGTTCCCTCCTAAATTTGAGCGAAACCAAAAATGCGGAACTTCAGCTGATTGCAGTCTTTTCGGAGTGTATATATTCTTAAACACTAGTAATAATGTCACTAGATTGCTTGAATCGCAGATTCACTAGAAATTTAAAAGCGAAGAAAACTCCAGAAAAATTCAGCATTTCTCTATTGAAAACGTTTCGGAGACCAGCTCCATCGTCAGTTCGATAAATCTAGAACACTAACTGACTGTATTTGTGTTCTAGATTTACCGAACTGACGATGGAGCTGGTCTCCGAAACGTTTTCAATAGAAAAATGCTGAATTTTTGTGGAGTTTTCTTCGCTTTTGAAATTCTTAAACACTTCAATTGCCACTCAAAAATCCTACTCATGCATTTTTCTCATTCTTTTATAGTAGAAATGCCATGGATGACGACTGAAGAGCCTTAATAGCAGTTCAATTCCATTCCGAAAACACACAACATATTATCAGTTCATGAGCACTAAACCTCTGCCAGTTAGAAATACAATTAGGAGGCAGTTAGAAATACAATTCTAATTATCCGTTACCTTTAATAAATAAAAATTACCTTCAATCAAAAAAGAAAGCACTATCTAGCGGTGATGATTGTTTAGCTTTAATTATATAAAAAAGAAATCGTCAATTCTTGTACAGAGCAGTTACGACTGAAGCCATTCATGATTGACCACCTCCATCAGTGAACAAAGAAATACATATTTACCGATATTATAGCAAGTCTGCTGCGTATTGAATTTTTCGTGCTATTATTTAGAATGCTTACGAGAATTCCACATTATGGTGAAAGCAACAAACTGGAAAATGCACATTTCGATTACAAAGCTAAAGGCAAGTGAGCTGCCGTACGTGAATCAGTGGAGACTATATATACACATTACGATTTCCCTAAGATCTGTCCTGTTTATTTTTTTTTCTTTCGATTACGTAAACGAAAAACTCGTTACCTTAAGATTGAAGTATTTATTTAGCTTTCCTTGAAATATTAGCTTTGGTTTTCTTTCTTCGCACCACATATTCAGAATCTAAGAACACTCACATAATGTTTAAACTTCACACACTAGTCTTTTTACGAATCAGTCGTATATGGCTACTTGCTTGCAAAGAAATTCGCACTATTCATCAAAGCATCGGTTACTGCGAGGCTTATAAGCTCCACAGGTTTTCAAAATTTGTCACCGTTACCTGAGCAAATGGACTGCCATATATGAGACCATGAACATAAACATCGGCCCCATCACTTTTTATACAGATCACTAGGCTGTATTTACCAACAACGACTATAATATATTGTGCACTAGTCTTCTTATTGTCTTCGTCTCTAGGCAGTCTAGATTATCACTAGTGAGACTGAAGAGAAACTTTCATGGTGAAGATAAAAAACTTAAACTTCTTCCTTTCAGTTACGCCTTCCTTTTAGTTACGTTCTTCCTTTTAGTTTAGTTATGTAACATTTTGTAGCGCACTTTGAAAGTTATTTTTAGCGGATTGCAAATGGAACATGCACTAAGCCGTTTTTTTCGACGGATTACGGCGAAAGAACATTTAATCATGAAAGAACACAACTTTACACACTTAACCTATTATCTGCTGACAATGGAATTGTAAATCTTAAAAAGCGGTTAAGTTCAATCGTTTTTTTTAAATAACGTCTTAAATATGCAGAAAAGAAAACTCGATGCCCTTAGAAACTGTTCACTCTGTTTTGCATCCGCACATGTTTTGGGAAGCCAACACCCCCATAAACTCCGCAGGAAAGAGGAAGGAAGAAGGCTAAAGCTGTACTGGAGGATGCAAATCGTCGCAGGTGTTGGTGCTGCTCTTCGGCTCCGCAGCAACATGCAGTCTGGCAGGCGCAGGCTTCATAGAAGTGTCGGCGTTGAAGAAATAGGTCCATGTATTCATGCATCTGCTTTTGTATTTTTTTGTATTTTTTTTTTTTTTTTTGCTTTGTGGGGGACGTTGACGAAGAGTCATGTGGTTGTGCACGCTTTTCTTGAACTTGGTCCTGACAGTTGTTTATGAGAGAGCCTGGCATGTCCTTTGCTATGGTTGTATTTTTTGGATTTTGATATTCGTCGATATTTGTTAGTCAAGGTTGACATATTAATGTAAAAAAATAAATGGGATAACATTAAATGTAGAGAATCATGGACAATGCAAAAAAATTAATTTGATGATTTATTGTATTTTTATTGAGAATCTAGCAGGATCAGCAACCCCTAAAATATCTTCGTTACTGTTTAACGAATAATATTTTTTAAAAGCTTTTTAAAGGGTTTAGTGGACGCGTTCACTCGAGCTTAACACAGCCTCACATTATAATTACGAACATACGCTCATCGAACGACGCAGCTATCGACATAATCCTACTGCATCATCCATCAATGGCCTCTCATCCACCATCTCAACCGCCACTGATCTTCCATCATTTGTCATCCTCGCCCCAAAGCTGATACCTCGAGGGGGATTTTCTCCCCTTTCCTTAAGGTTTCTAAGCAGAGCTCCTGATACTATTTATAGAATCAGATCTCCTTTAATTCCGCAGGCAATTTCCTGGAATGAATAATATTCGCGTGTCGACTGTGATCAAAATTTTATCGTACAGAAATATTTGTTAGCTTCATAGTTGTCACGGCATCAGTTCTCTGGCTATAGGGATTTCCGCCGTGGGTTAATCCAAAAGTCGTTTCCGTGAAACTTTATTGAAATCTTGGGTGGCAACCTAAACAACGTATTCTGCAAAAAATGATAAAGAAATAATTTACAATTTGTCCCATTCTTTACAGATTCAGAGAAAATTAACTCGACAAATTGTATATCGAAACCATAAAAATTTCTAAGAAATGAACAATGTCTGGACAAGGTACTGCGCATGAAACGTCACTGAATGCCTAGCTTTGGGTATTTAATAGGAAAACGCACACTTAATCGTTAACACTGAAATTTAGAGCAAAATGAATGCGCAACAAATAATCTGATGGTCACAGAATTAAAACTCACGAGGATTGCGGCTCCATCATAAAGACGTGAATGAACACTGAACAGTGGACAGACTTGAAGCGGAGCACAGCCAACTTCCAAGTCAAAGTGAACAATGACGAGCAATAGCAATAACGCTATGACGTGGAGCGTCTCTAAACTGAAATTACAAATTACAAAATTATCGCAGAAGTCAGAACTATCGTCGCATGAAAAGTAAAAAAAAAGGCAATGGGATAGGTTTATCCCTATCAGCTGTAAATAATTGAATTTAACGAAAGGGAAATTTCGCGGGCGCGACAATAGTATAATCTGGAATTTCACAATTGTATAGTTGTGAAAGAGAGACTCGTGTTGGCACGATTGTAGAGTAAAAATATTCTGTGAAAATTACGAAAATTCACCACTCAGGGAATTCTGCAGCTGTTGATATTTACTTTCAGTGTACAATCCTTTTTTCAGCTTGCGATGGTTGAGTGATAGTATAACGTACCTGTGATGTCACATCAACATAATAGTGTTGAAAAACTGCACAGCTTCAACGTAGTCAGTTGTGAATGTTTAGTGGCTACTTTGGCCATAATTCTAGCAGGAACTCGCATGAAAACTTAATAATTATTTCACTAAGAAATAGAATACAATGTGAGCACTAAACGCAAATTTTTTTGTTATTGATGAACTTAATGACAACCCTAGCATAATATGAAAAAAACTGACTTTTTAGCCGAAAATTTTTAAATATAATAGCGTTTCGCTTTCAGCGGTGATCGGAAACTTATATTCAACATATTCAATAGTCATATAAAGCTCCGCAATATATGTGGAAATTGGTTGATAGATGCATATAGCGTTGCAATAAATGTTAGACTCCTTATTCTTTATTTCTCTGACTTCTTCATGGTTGTCGCGGCTGTTTTCGGGTTGGTGTGAGGACGGCATGAATAAAGTAGGTAATATTGACAGTAGGTAATATTGAACATGTATTATGCATAGATGTTAAGAATGCTAAGAATGCGGCGCAGTTGTTGCGAGACCGTGGGAAGCATCGAACGTTGGCGAGGGAAATTCCATTATAGGAATGTGGCGTTACTTCGAGGGTTAGGCTTAACAGTGCG
>NW_025935372.1:0-33010 GCF_000764305.2 Hyalella azteca | reverse complement strand
GTTTGATGGCCAGAATAAAGCTTTGGCAGATGTTTGCTCGATTTTTTATTGAGTAATAAGAGGCTCAGGCTGCATCCTGTGGATTTTATCAGCGTCGATAGTAAAGGTTTTTATGGGTTAGAATGAATGTCTGGGATTACTTTTTCTTTCAGTAGTTGGAAATTTTAATTGGTAGTTAATATTTAAGAATAGTTAAAGTTAATATAGTTAAGTTGATATAGTTAATAGTTAAGAATAGTTAATAAGTTCAGCATTAAGTAGTTGGAAATTTTAATAATCTTTAATTCCAACAAATTATCTTTCTAGTTCTAGTCTTAGTTCACCTTAATATGTTTAATTTGACTGATGGAATACAGTTTACAAAATGATAGCTGGATCAATTATTAAGCTCTGACCTTCAATTCGATACGCAAGTACGATAGTGAGTGAGAATAATGGTGTTAAGCTTTTAATTTAGAATATATTTGTTGTCATATTTAGTTCACTCTGCCGAAAGTTGAAATGCCCAATTTCACGCTTGGTTCGTGATAGGACTAATTAGCTAAAATTCCTGAAGGAAAACTTTTAATTATTCAAATATTTGCTTACCCATGGAAAAATAAATTGCTGCAAAAAGTTAATCTGGAGCTAAAACTAGATAGATAGTTAATCTGGATAGATGTGCATCATCTGCACTACTATCATTTATATGTGAGATTAATAATTTCTTTATATTATTAAAAAAAAATAACTAATAAATTATTAAACCAATGCTCATGTGATTGAAAATCTCATCCGCTTCTTATATACACGAATATTAATCCTCATTTTGCTCCTATCGTATATCCAAGCAAAGATATCATTCTGGGGTCATACTTTCAAGTGAACGTAAGTATGTACATACTTGCGCTCTATTCTCTTGTCTATGATTGATGGATTTGGCTCGAAAGGCCGTCAATGATTGGCGGATGAACTTACGATCTCTTAACTTTTTTAAAAGTATAGGCCTATGGTATACACGATAATGCTGCAGTGGAGATGGCGTGCTCCCAGGCCTCCAGTGCGCGCTGATAAGAAATAATGCTAACGATAAGAAATAATGATAACGTTCAGGCCAGCGTCGTGGTTGCCTTAAAACTCTGCGTCCAACGGTACAAATTCTTGCTTATGAGAAATTCTTACCCTAATATTGTTTGCTCGATTATCAATGATCATAACGCGTATTGTAATGCAAGTATGTATATTGCCAACGGAATTTTCTTTGTTCCATAATATATTATCACATTAGGCATTGCACTACATGAAAACTCTTGCCCTAATATTGTTTGCTCGATTATCTATGATTATAACTCTATAATTGTACTGCATAGAAACTATTGCAGTAGTAGCGTTTGTTTGATTAATTATACATTAATGACCATCACGCGTATTGTGACGCAAGTAAATTATAACCGGAATATTGTTTGTTCAATATTACAAGGTAGCATTAGGTATTATACTGCATAGAAACTCTTTCCTCAATATTGTTTGTTCGATAATATCAAGGATATAATTATGTATTTTGAAGTCCGTATCTTGAACCGTCTGGCGGTTAAAGGATATGACCGAAGCTGACCTGCTATAACTCATGATTAATTATCACTTGTTCAGAATATAAGACATAAGTTAAAAGAAATAAACTTTTTTTAGCTTAAAATTATATGATAATAAATCAATATTTATAAATAATTTTTGAAAATGATTTATGGATTAGTATCCGAATGAATATGAGAAGTGTAATGCATAAAATTTCAGTTTAGCATTTCACTTCTCTCATCCAACACCATCCCAAATAAAGTGAAATAAACATCTTATTGCAGGAATAGAAAGAACTGTGCATGCGTGTACGATAATTAATACTGTGATAGTGATTAAAATTCGAAAATACCGCTCCTATGTTCAGAGCGACATCAGAAAATGAGTTAATGACCAGAGAGTAAAAATTAGTCTCATTTCTTATCAGTCTTGAATCAGTCCGCCTTTCGATTTTGATAGCATTTCTGAGATCTAAACCTGTCATCATCCTGCTCAATCTCAAATCACTAAGAAATCCCTAACATTTTTCTATGCGTGCTGTCCATTGAAATTATATAAAAGAAAAAATGCTGTGCATGGCTCACCGAAATTACACTTTGCCGTCCGTCCTTACGTTGTTGATTGATACACAGACAGCGGAAAAATATAGACATGAATTTTGTCATTTGCATTGAGTTCGGGACGAGTTTTGCGAATTTCTTATTGATAGAAGCACACTCACATAAGTCAAGCTTTTGGTCCGCGACCGCAGCACTGAAACCAAAAATTTCCGATGATCGTAGATTTTTCATGTTCAAAGCAGCGGCATTTTTCACGTTTTTTTTGCGCAAGAACAGCAAATTTGGTGATTGGATGGCAAACATATTGAACCATTTTCTATAAATGCTGTGCGATGTCACTCTGTAATATCAGAGTTGGAGTAAAAGTTCACGTATTTCAAGCAATGCTTGGTCGTGTATTAGAAAGGCGAATTGGCAAACGCGTTAAACATCGGATATCGGCCGGCGCTCTCTGAATATTTCCTATTTTGGCCGAAAAGATCGAGCTATTTTCCTCCTTCAGCGCAGGCAAATTCTACGTAATAGATCGGAGATATTCTGGAATTTCCATTTCGCCAAGATTTTCTCACTCGCATTACAGGGGAAAATGGCTTACTTAATTTTACGTGAAGTTAAGGAAATTAGAAAAATAAAGAAAATAATTCAAGAACTGATGGCTGGACTTACTCAGAATAATTTCTTTCATCCCATTTTTAAGCAGTTTTGCCATAATTATCTCATTGTTTGCCCTAAGTCAGTTTATGACCACATTAATTGGGAATTTATTGCGGTCAGCAATATTATGAATATCACTCTATAAAATTACTATATTATTTGTTGTTTAGTTAAAGAGTTTTGAACTCGTGAACTCAGCGGTGACGACGAGCTATCAGTTTCTAATGCTTGTATCTTTCCTATTCTTTTACTATGCTAAGAAACGTACAAGTGTTAGACCTTAGTACCTGTATACCCAATACCCTGTGTTGTACCCTCAATTCATCTTATTAGCCTTTATATGAGCAAATTACGGTTAATTAAATAATCTATCCTTGAATGTCATAATATTAACCTCTGAATATTAGAAATCATCTCCGTCCTCAATCACATAAATTACAACTCTTCTTCTTCAATCATCATGCTATCGAGTTCACTTACAATGGTTTTTCCAAAAAACGTTTGAAAGCTTCCCCTGCATTGCTAGGGGCTATAACGTCCAGAACTACAACAGGTTTTCTACAAACCATCGTTCTTCAGGAACCGTAAATATTCGCCAGAAACTTCCAACATTCTTTAGGTGCGCAAACATTATTTAGGTCCTCCAACATTCCTTAGGTCCGCAAACATTCTTTAGGTGCTACTAACATTTTTACGATAGCCACCAACATTCTTCAGGGGCCACAAACATTTTTCCAGAGCCACTTACATTCAAGTGTTCTGCTAGGGTCCCAACATTTACAATTGCCTGCTGTTGATATACAGTATTCTCTCCTCGAATTTTCTCCTGGAAACAGCCTGAACTTTAACCAGAGTAAAATACCATGTGAATTATTACATAGAAGTTACTATTATTATATAGCGGCAGTACGTATATAACAGTTACGTAGAAGCAATAGATAATTAATTATTCAGGTAAAGTAAATAAAGGAAATAATTCAATAATTTTCGGAGAACAGTTATTGCCTAATTTTAAAGTAGCTACAAATTTCTCAAAAGTTTCAAGGATGATATCAGGTTTTGTTATCGATAGAGTTTACATAAATTGCAAATACACGAATAGGACATTCAATTATTTTCCTTAAGACAAACTGATCAAAGTCTTGCATTTATCACATACATATTAAGATTAACACTCTATGTGTATTTTTAAATTTTATCATATTAATCTGTTCCAGTTAATGAGGCAAACCGAGGCTAATTATGACTAATAAGCAAAGTCAGCTTTCCGGCTCAATCATTTTCACATTTTGGTCGCGACGGACGACATGCCGAGAAATCCGCAGCACGGAACTTCACGCCTCATGTTTCGTTTCTTTCGAGGAACTTTACAGACTGGAAATTCTGAGAAGCCGAAATGTTTTCTGGTCTTCAATTTTTCAGCGGAGATTACTATGTTTATTTAAATCTCCTCGAGCAGGACATGTTTAATTGCGAACATTATACGAAACATGAGACTCAAAACACGGAATACTAACGTTCTTATTTTTAGAAAATTAATTATAGTGGATAATTATTTAATTTCTTAGAAATGACTCCTGATTGCAAATTGTATTGAGTATCTTCTGCTGAAAATTAATTGAATGAAAATTTTACTCAACAAATACATACTTCAGAGCAAACCTCACCGACGTCCTATGATGACTTCATGCCCGAAGCTTCCATTGTGAGCCCTAACAAAATTTGGGGTGTGCTTCAGCCCCCGCGGCAGACTCGCCGTAACTGGATTAGAGTTATTTTTGGTCTGCTAGGCCTTCCGATGGAAATCAGCGATCAGTTAGAATCGTCTAGCCTACTTTAAAGTCCCCTGAAAGTTTGTGAGAGTTGTCTTGGCCAAGCCTACAGCGCCTGCAAGCTGCCAAGAGACTGCACTACAAGCCTCGAGTGGAAGGCAGTGGGCAGAAGCCTCCGAGGCGTTCATGGGCGAGCTAGTCAGCACCTGTAAACTATATTATCTATATATGTATATATGTACAAGAATCCAGTCTGTGCGCGTTTGCATGCGTGCGTACATACGTGTTTAATTGTTTTGAAATGTCGCGTTTCGCCATTATTCGATCTGGATTGCCTAAATTTTCTAATTAAACAATCAAATAAATTTTGAAGCTGCATCTCATTCTGCTTAATGCTCTAATACTACAGGCGAATCAATTGAATGTAGAGCTAGAATTTAATTATTGGGAGTGAAAATAGGATGGCAGCGCGTGGCAACTGTTATTATTGCCAGGTACCTCGTGTTGAATAAGAAAGATTATGATGTAAGATAATATCATCTGGAAATCTCTCGCATATCACAGTTTGGGATCCAATATTTTAAATAAATAATTGTTACCATAGTGAAAGAGTTTTTTCAAGGCTAACGAGAAGTCGCGGTTATCTAGTCTTCGCAAATAATGGAGATTCAAGCTGAGCTTTCGCAGCAGCGAAGATCCAGCTAATGCAGAGGATGGATCATCAATATATGGTAAGTGTATCTTTTTAACCGTGTATTCTATAAACTATAGAATACACGAAATAAAAACTATAGTATTTCTTCAAGCAACCGAACAATTATCTTCTGCATAATCAAGAATAGAAAATTGCCTTGAATGTCCATTGTCGTCTTCATCAGGTATCAAAATTCTTGAGCAGTATTTGTGACGTCGTAGCGCGCTGCGATGCGGCTATGAGCTGCAGATCTTCTAGACCGCGATTCGGGGGCCATACTTTCAAAACTCGCCAAGTGAACGTAAGTACTTACGCACTATTTTCTTGTCAATGACTGGTGGATTTGGCTTGAAAGGCCGTCAATGATTGGCTGATGAACTTACGATCGCTAAATTTTTTTGAAAGTATAGGCCCAGGGCCTATAAAGTTAAGAGATCGTAAGTTCATCAGCTAATCATTGACGGCCTTTCAAGCCAAATCCACCAATCATAGACAAGAAAATAGAGCGTAAGTACTTGCGTCCACTTAGCGAGTTTTGAAAGTATCGCCCCAGATCTTCTAGAAGAGGCTTGAGAGTAGCGCGCCGTTCTTCCACCGGAGCGCTAATGAGGTGAGTGAATAATAATCTCTTTACAACTTCCTGCTGTTTACAAATATCGATTGCATTTCTATACTGGGTACGTGACACATCGGTATGTTCGTATGTCTTTCATGACAGTAAATGCTTGAGTTAGCATAGAGTATAGATCCGTTACAAATTCATACAACCGAAAGCTTATATTCATACAACCGAAAACATAGAGTATAAATCCGTTACAAATTCATACAACCGAAAGCTTATAGCATCGTCGTTTAATTTATGTCTGTTTTCCAATGCTTTGGTAAATAACGATGTGGCAACGTTCATCATAGCAGAGATTACGTAACACTGTTATTGTTCGGTTTACAATTAGTTGTTTGTCGATAACTTCAGATAGACGATTTCTTCGGTTGTGGACGAAAATGTTTTTTCCACGAGTATCATTACCGACGATTCTGAATTTTCTAAGTATGCTATTTCTATTCAGCGAGTTACCGAAACAGGCATTGAATAAGTAGCGAATAAATTCGATGGCCCCACAACATTCAAAGGTATGGGGATATTTTTTAGCGAATGCAGTGTTTTTTAGAACGTCATATATTTTTATTGATCAGTTCCCTAACAAAATTTAGAGCCGGACGCGTCTCATCTTCTCACCGTAGAAGAAGGGGGGGGGGTGATTTTTTCACATGGGCAGGCTCGGCCAGAGCTGCCCCGGATACGGGGACGTACCCCATACGAACCGCTCGGCTGTCGCCATAGTCGGGACCAGACTCTCGTAGCTGTCTGACTTGGGATGGGAGAGTCGAACAAAAAGCGTACATAGAGAAGGTGAGTTACGTCCTCCCAGAGTCCTAGGCGTTCCCTATTTCAGACTCGCGTCTGGCTCTAAATTTTGTTAGGGAAGTGATCTATGAAAGTATATATGACGAACTAGAAAGCACTGCAGTCGCCTAAAAAATATCCCCTTACCTTCGAATGTTGTAAATTTAAGAAATAAATGAATTCCGGTTTTCGAAAATTAGCCCTAAATCACGTGGCGGGCGTGTCAATTTCGGCAGTATTCATGACAACATAAATGAGATCATTCGGCCTCATTAGCGATGATTTTTGGTCGTTACTGGTCATAATTGACTAATTGTCGCATCCGCGGTCGAATGTCGCTCACGTTTGTCTGCGGTGTGAACTAATTGGAGCGGAGCTTTTGAGCGCCACGATTTTTGACAGATTTTTATCTTTTGAATGGTAGGTATGGAGACCCAAATGATTGATCGTCATGCTCTTCACAAGGCAGTGGCTCTGGATTCTGAACTGAATTTTCATTAGGAACCAATATAATTCAAATTATATTTGAATTTTCTCGACTTTATTGCACAGAAAATTCTAGAAAATCTTGCATTGTATTCGTTTTAGTCACAGTTCCTGGATTGATATGTTAGGTAACACCCGAGAAATTTATATATGAAGAGATTCGTGAGTTTAATACAAACTTCATCTAGAAGGTTACCATGTACAAGAAATGTAAAGGAAATAATAATCTACCCGTACCGAAATAGATAAAATAAATTCTCCTCTCTCACCGATGGCTGCAGAATTAGTCCTGCAGCTGATATCTCACCACAGCTGTTGACACGGCGTTCTGTACTATATCGTCAACGGTGAAATAAAACGTGAAGAAACGAATTGAGAGTCCGAACTTGCCGGAGACGTTTTTTTAGGAGGCATAAATTGTTAGAAGATCAAAGCTTTTATATTATTTTCTTGCAGTTAAGATTCAAAACTGAATTTTATTTCGAGAAAATTCTCTAATTTGGAGATAAGACTTTTTTTATTGGAAGCATCATGAAATGCGTAACTTAAAATATATTACGGCTTATTTTAAATACTTCTATTCCTATCTTCAAGTTTATTTTGAAAAATTTGGCTGTCCTGAAATTTGATTCTTTTATAAATTATCCTGATGTTTGGACAATCCTAGACATGATTGCTACAAGTCCTATACAAGAAAACTTATCATATTATAGTAACTATACCTACTAAGTTACTAGTATGTTTTATTAAAAGTATAATTTGGATAGATTTTTTTTCACTTATTATTCATA
The DNA here is from genome assembly GCF_000764305.2 of Hyalella azteca. NCBI lineage: Eukaryota > Metazoa > Arthropoda > Malacostraca > Amphipoda > Hyalellidae > Hyalella > Hyalella azteca. Next base: position 25,094 of record NW_025935372.1, on the reverse strand, counting down.
CGATAAAGAATTGCATCTCAAAATACACATTTTTGTATAGGTTTAACCATCCAACAGAGATTAACATATATAAGAGACAATAAGTATTTATTGTCTACTGTAAAATGAAATGTTGTTTTCAGCACTTGAATATTTTGGTAAATAATTTTGGCTTACATTTTTTTCATTTTAATTATGAATGCATGAGGAATCATATGATACTCATAAGATTCATCGTCAAATTTATGAGCGTGAAGCGTTCAGAAGAGTGCGACTATATCTATTTAAAAATTAATAACTCAATGGTAAATAATATGGTCATCTTGTGCATTATACACTTCGATTACCTTGACTTGAGCATGTCGATTAATTACCGATGTAATAACTCCATACGCGATGAATTTGATAATGTCTCGCGCTATAAATATACGTAGGATAATCCATCATGCAGGTATCACATTAAATATACGAGCCGCTGGTATATTACGACAATTTCCGTAACATATAAATCTATAATGACCCGTGTTAGTGATAACCGAGTCAGTACACATGCTCCTTAATTTGACATCCCCTAGCCGTCGTTCCTTATAAAGATGGTAATTATCAATAAATAATTTTATACCCTGAGGCCAAAATGAACATACCGAGTAGTTAGCTACATACTAGCGCTCCTAAATATCCTCGTATAATTCCGAACGCTGACGTAAAAGTCGATCTTGTCACGTAATATTCGAATCAATCATATACACCACATCATTCTATTTTACGGTCATCTACGCATATTTTCTAATAAGAATGGATTTTAGTTTAATAGAGTTTCGGTTTAGTTTTGATCAACTCAACAATTGGGCTGTATAAAAGAAGGCCGTAAAGTTTCTCAGTACTTTAGATGAATGTAATCGTTTCAATAAGGAAGTTAGATACCAAATTAAGTGAGTTATAGGCATGCAATATCCTCTGAAAATCATGTCGTTAGCAAGTGTCTAACTCCGAACAACAAACGTAGAATCAAAGTACAAATGATACTTGTATTCCATTAATCATCGAGACGACTATAGCTGCTGACAGCTGCGTCATAAAGCAGATTTATTGTGCAATAATCAGCAGCTTTATTGTGCAATAATCAGCAGCTTTATTGTGCAATAATAATCAGCAGCTTTATTGTGCAATAATCAGCAGCTTTATTGTGCAATAATCAGCAGCTTTATTGTGCAATAATCAGCAGCTTTATTGTGCAATAATCAGCAGCTTTATTGTGCAATAATCAGCGATGTCGCGGCCACTTCGTTCTGCGCGACACTCGGTATCCAGATGCCACTCGCATCCAGTCTAATAATTCTGACCATAAAAATATCCGGGCAGTGTATTCTCATTTCAGTTGCTTTATTGAACTCTTGAGCTGATTAATATAATCTCGAGTACTCGCTGCTGCTGTGATTATTTCGGTTTCTTCATGTAACTTGAAATTGCTTCAAATTTCATTTTTATAATTTTTTATTAGGCTTCAAACTTTTCAGTATCTTCCTTCAGTCCGATTTATTTTTACTGGTACGCATCTTGAACATTCGTTCAGCTACACAAGATCATGGTAATAAAAAATAAGGCCGCTGTCTCAATACGGCCACTGCGTATGGCCAACCATAGCAAAATTATGACATTTTGCAGCGACATCGAGGACGCTTAGCGTACAGCAACAAAGCTCATTTCCTCGTTGAAAGATAAGCTTTATCTTGAGAGTCTTAGAGCACTGGCGAGGCCGTGTTTCATGCTGGCACCAAGTAGGGACCTTTGAAGAAACTCTATATATATGAGGCTGCAGTAAAGTAAACAACATCGACGTTAGAGCACATTTTTCCTCGGAAAGCATGATTAACGCATGGAACAGTTTACTGGACCCAGTAGTGACGGTACCAACAGTAAACAAATTCAAACGGTGTGATGACTTTTTTAGAGCAATATGCCATCCTTCAATAATGTGTATTAAACACCTTCAAACGCCGTCACACGCATAGCGCAGCAAACAGGAGCGACAAACAGGCTTCTAACGAGGCCACAATTGTTCTCAAATCAAGTCAAGTTTCGACAAAAAATGAGGCATTTTATCTGTCCTTCCTATAAACTAGAATATTTTCATAGCGCAAAATCCCAGATCTAAGTTTGGATAGTAAAATTCATCATTAATGTTCAATGCTATTCATGGCTGTTATTCAATCCTGAATGAATAACGCAATTGCAAATTTTCGAAAATATTTACCTGTGGCCTTCAGAATTTTATTGACATGCGTTTCCATATTTCAAGCGTTTTGAGCTTTCGTTGGGTGGTGGGCGCGTTTAATATTTAAGTTCAATTTATGGGCGTCCGACTGTTGGTTCAGGGCGAGATGGCAAGACTGCGTCTCTATTTTCCAGAGGCTGTCGCGCTTAATATGCGTGCGGACGGCAGGAGTTCGTAAAAAGTTCTGTCCGGAGAGCTGGTAGTTATCCGCTTACCTGACAGCGCATGCGAGCCGCGAGCTTTTGCGCCCGTCAACAACGAGGATTTAGGCGAGACTTGGAAATAAAAAATAAATTAAAAATCATTTTCCCTTAACTTCGACGACAGTTCAGGTTAAAGGCCACGGATGACGCTTGAATTATGTTGCGCTTCATATATGCTTACAAAGTATACAAAATGTTGAACAATTTGTTATACAAATTTTTCAACGAACAAGGCAAAATGTTTTATTACATGCAAAACTCGAAGAGCTCGACTTATGGCAAACGTATCTTATTGGTTCATTGAGAATTATTATATAGTTGTGTCATTTAACATTAGGATTGGATTCGTCTAACAACGATTAAAATGAATCAATTATCAAAATTACGCAGAACTTCATACGAAATTTATTATTAATTATTTTTTTGATACGAAATTCACTCATTCACTCTGAAAACTTATTAAAATCCAAGTCAAGAATTTTTGCATCCTTTCCAGGAAAGTAGCCATAAGCTACGAAACAGAATCATTACGATGAACAATTTCCTCGCAATGATGAGCAACGTCTCGGTAATATCCTCTAAAAATCATCGGTGCTGACGAGACTGCACCGGACTCTGCCCCAAAAACTTCTTTCCAGGAAACCTGCGCAAATCTAATAGCAGGCTTTGGAAAAGCTGCAGATGTTGCTGACGCAGAAGCCTGCAGGGACCTTTAGTGGTCTCTCCAATAGCAAATAAAGTAAAGATTATCCTCCATGAACTTTACTTAGAAGCCGAATTCCACCTCCGAGAACTCGCCAGCAATCAACACTTAGTTGTAATAACTCCTCGGATAACTAAAGACTTATATGATATAAATAAATAATTTGTCACTTTATCATATGCGAGAGATGGCACGGGCCCGAGATAGACTTCAAACTAATGTAGGGTAACATGTGGCAACGGGATCACTGCGGGTCATGGGTCCATAGCGGGTTTCCCGCTAATTATGGTAGATTATGGTTGTGCGCTTTACCGCCGGTCGACAGTTTCACTGGGCTGAAGTGCGTGGCTCTATGTTTTGCTAAGAGTTCGCATTGATAAGTTACTCGCAACTAACTGTTTTAGCCCAGATAGAAGTTTTTTCGCTGCTAAATTAAACTGTTTTCGATTACTGTATATGAAGCTTTTGAAATTACTGTGAATTATATTTTAAAGTATCATATATAGGAATAATTTTGAGTTCAAGTTTAGACTATTAGTTTTTAAACTAGAATGTTGACACGATATAAATTTAAATGATACCTAGTGGGGGGCAACGGGCCCATGCTTGTTACGGGGCAAAGCGCCCATGGTGGGCTCAATACCCCTCTGTGAAGTCTTGTGTAATACATCATCAAATTTGTCTTAATGAGATTTTCAAAACGATGAGCAGCTTTTTAAATTACAAATAACACTTCACATTGTATGATTTTTTTTATTTTCCGCCCCCAGGCAGCAGGTTCTAGTTTCTATGTATGCGTATTTATGACCCCTTATCGAGTAATAACTCTTGTCTTGCCAAAAGTTGATGAGTTTTTATGGTGTTGGCTGAAATCACGTAAGATCGAATTCCCACATAATATCTGGATTATGGACGAAACTGGAACGAAGTTTTTTCTGATCAAGTATATATGATTTTGCTAGTCCATGAACCTTTTTTTTCTTGTCATGATGAATTTTTTATGGCAAGGATATATTTTTCAAGTCAAGCATATATGTATATTTCTATGTCAAGGAAAATTTTTTTTCGCATCAGTGATAGATTCTTTAAGCCAAAAATATATATTTTTTTCAAGTTAAGGGTATGATTTTTGAAGTTGTTAATAAATGAATGAATGTAATAATTTTTATTACATTTTTCTTCTTTCAAACTGTAAAGTGTTGTTTTATCATTTTTTAACAAAAAATATGCAATTGTGGTAGAGGGACCAAGGGTGGGCGCCTTGCCCCAAGCCCATGGGCCCATTGCCCCATGAGTGGGGCCATGGGCCCATATTGACACTTTTTACACAATAATATTTCAATAAAAATTGAATAACTCTATAGGCGTTTAATTGACATCATACATTCCTTATTAGTTGTAACTTTAAACAAAACAAAGAACCACCTCATATCAATTAAAACTTCATCAAAAATTTAGTTTAAAAGAATGGGGGGGGGGGGCCGCTGCCCCATGTTACCCTAACTGCTTGTACACATTTTTCCGGAAGAATTCAAAGTAAATTTAAATTCTTTCAGCAGCTGGGAACACGAATACCATGATTTTTTACATCATCTGTGATGATTTTAAATACAATTTTTATCATCATACGACCTTGAAATGATTTAAATTACTTCAAGTATTTTTTACGATCGACCCTAAGAAAATTTAGAGCCGGGTGCAACTCTGAAATATGGAACGCTTATTACTCGGAGTAATAAGCGTATCCAATACTAATAATAAAAATGCGTATCAAATAAAATGTATCCAATAGTTTTGCCAGCCATTGTATATATTTATATATATATATAGTTTTGCAGGTGCTTGACAATCTCGCCTATGAACGTCTGGATGATTGTGGTCCCGCTCTAAGCTTGATGTGCAGTCTCTGGGCAGCTTGCAGGTGCGGTAGGCTTGGCCAAGTTAACTCTTGCCATACTCTCGTGAGGCTATAAATTCGGCCAGGGCATTCTGACTGTCGCTGATTTCGATCGGGTGGCCAAGCAGATACAGAATAACTCCGAACCAACTATGATGAGTCTGTCGCGGAGACTGAAACATACCCCAACATTTGGTAGGGAAGCCAAGCGGGAATTCTCGATATTGATACGCAACATAAATGTGTAATAGGTAATCATCTATTCTGGCTCGGTGTACTTGGCATTACAAGTGTACTGAATCTTATTCCTTCATTTTCAAGGTATTTTCAGTGCCAAACTAGAATACTTGTTTTTTCAGTAATCTAACACAAATTTTCGCAAGCGCTTGCAAGTAATGAAATTGTGTCCTACATAACATATTGAATAAAGAGCAAGAAAAAATATGTTGCGGTACCACGACATTAATACAGGAACATAAGACTGCTGCAGGTCAGAAAACGATCTCGAGCAGAGGCAATCGAGAAGGTAAGAATCAATAAAAAGTTTTATATGTCATGGAAGAGAATCCTTCACTTGACTGTAGACACAGCAGAGTTCGTCCTTACGAGAACACTTGAAGAAATTGAGCAACGCAACTTGGAACGAGATGGTCTTGCAGATGACTGCTTCGTCATTATTTTCGTACATCTCATTTTTCTTCGCCATATTTCAGTCTTGTTGCCGTGGAGTTTCTGGCTAACTTTTACTACAAATATTGCAATATTTGTTCTAATATTTGTTAGCGTTTCAGTATGCTGATAAGTTCCTACGAGGAGCCGAACATTTTCAAAATTACAAGAAAATAATTTTTAAGAACGAGAGAAATATGATAAAAAAGTATTAATTTTTCAGGAATTTCAGTTCGTATAGGGGTTTTGAGGTTAAAATCCTTGATTACTCGAGTACCAGAGAGAATTATTGTTCAGAATTATTTCGAGTGTCCGTTAATCTAACAAACAGCGCGTATGAATGAGTTCACACAGCACTAACACAGGAAAAATATGCTTCAGTTCACGATGATTTCGCGACCACACAAAAGGAACTATGGTCAGATTCAATATTATTATATTGAATAATTGAAGTTTCAATAAAGAGAATATTTCCTAGGGGACATTGAAGTTTGCAACTAACGATCATCTCTATGAAAATATCCGAAATAGTCAAATTAATTTTGAATATTGAAAAGCTATTTTTCTAAGATAATTTTAATTTCCAGCATTGCATGCGAACACAATTCTTGTCACAGTCTGTATCTGATCCTAAGTATCCAACTGATAAAAATCGGGACAAATTGTCTCGCGCTACATTAGCGCATCATTTATAAATCATGAAATATTCCAGTGCCGCTCTAATACCTTTTGCAATTAGAATACCATTTGTAAGAAATTTTACTCTCCTGAATAATGGGTTAGTAAAAGATTTATAACTTGATAGGGCAAATTTAACTTTAGTTTTCGAGTTCAGTTTTTCAATCTTCACAACAAAAGCTGAAGGTTGGTTAAAGTTCAAGTGTAGACTTGAGTGAATTATGAGCAACAGAACTTCCTAATAATAAATCTTCATACGACAGCATCAATAAGCTGCAACAGGTCGGTATGGGTGAAGACCAACGAAAGGGTTGAGACCGGCAGTAGGCATCTCAGGGAAGGGTGTAGTTTGCGTCCGCAGTCTCGATAAATGCAATAATACTGAACAGTATATATCAGTTCTAAACAATGCATACAATTAATTGCCACACACCTAAATCTATTCGGTGTGTATAACGATATTGCAGCTCATATAGGCTTTAGGAATGAAACCCTAACAAAAGAGGAGTCCACTCCTCGCCTTATAATGTCAGATACTTGCGGACTTTAGCAGTGACCAGACGGTACTGAGTGACGGTCCGACAGAACCTGTCACTTAACGGCCGGTTCAGTTAAGTAAAATTATTTATTGGTGTTCTTGGTTAAGCCTCTGCTGATAACGATACAACAGTTGTTGGTTGAGCCACTGCTGATAATGATACAACGTTTGTTGGTTAAGCCACTGCCGATAATGATGCCACAGTTCTTGGTTAAGCCACTGCCGATAATGATGCAACAGTTGTTGGTTAAGCCACTGCCTATAATGATCTCACAGTTGTTGGTTAAGGGGACCGACCTAGCAAACGGAGAACTTCTACAGTTATTATCCGATTGTCATGAAACTTCACATACATACGTAAAATGTAAAAAAAAACATTTTGCTCCTATGAATTTTTCGAAAAAATTGATAGAAAACGTGAAATTCATAGAAAACGGCTAAAAAGGGGTACTTCAGAAAATCTATCTCCTCCCACAAATATCANCACGTACGTACGCACGCACGCGAACGAGCACCGACCCCGACGAAATCCAGATTCCGTTCAGGGGCTCGCCATAGCCGCATCCCTGTCGAAATTTTTAGTCCTGTCAGCCGCTGGCACACGGACGCCCCAAGCGCGACTGGCGGTGTAAATCAGCGGCTCACTGTCCGCTTTAGGTTCCGGTTGCCGGAGCGAAATACGCGCAGAAACTGAATCTCAGCCACTGCGGAAAATGATTCAACAGTTGTTGGTTAAGCCACTGCTGATAATGATACAACAGTTGTTGGTTGTACACACTACCGATTGCGATTCCGCTATTTTCACTTGTGCCACTGCCGATAGTGACACTAATTTACGGACGCTGATAGCACAGTTCTTAATAATGAGGCTACTGTCACTATTGCAGCAGCGGCCGCTGATACTCCGATGATAGTGAAGCCATCAGGAATATTGCCACACTATCAGCGACGGGCCAAATGAACGGCCGTTACTGCCACGTCCACTGACGTGCTGAGGTCACGTCCACACGTCCACTGAGGTGCTGAGGTCACGTCCACACCTGTCTCTTATACACATCTAGATGTGTATAAGAGACAGGCCTGCCTTGAATCAAGTCCCACACTGCCTGCCTTGAATCAAGTCCCACACTGCATGCCTTGAATCAAGTCCCACACTGCATGCCTTGAATCAAGTCCCATATTGCATATATAGCAGCTTGTCCTAAACAATTCTCCTCATTATCACGAACGTTTTTAAATGCGTTTCTTTGTACTATGCTTCACAAAATATCCGGAACATAACTATGCTTCACAAAATATCCAGAACATAACGATGCATCACAAAATATCCAGAACTTAACTATGCTTCACAAAATATCCAGAACTTAACTTTGCTTCACAAAATATCCAGAACATAACTATGCTTCACAAAATATCCAAAACATAACTATGCTTCACAAAGTATCCAGAACTTAACTATGCTTCGCAAAATATCCAGAACTTAACTATGCTTTGCAAAATATCCAGAACTTAACTATGCTTCACAAAATATCCAGAACATAACTATGCTTCGCAAAATATCCAGAACATAGCTATGCTTCACAAAATATCCAGAACATAACTATGNCCTTGAATCAAGTCCCACACTGCATGCCTTGAATCAAGTCCCAGACTGCATATGTAGCAGCTTATGTCCTGAACAATTCAGTATATGAAACGAACGGTATTAAATGCGTTTCTTTGTACTGTGCTTCACAAAATATCCAGAACATAACTATGCTTCAAAAAATATCCCGAATATAACAATGCTTCACAAAATATCCAGAACATTAGTATGCTTCACAAAATATCCAGAACATAACTATGCTTCACAAAATATCCAGAACATAACTATGCTTCACAAAATATCTAGAACATAACTCTGCTTCACAAAATATCCAGAACATAACTATGCTTCACAAAATATCCAGAACATAACTATGCTTCACAAAATATCCAGAGCATAACTATGCTTTACAAAATATCCAGAACATAACTATAGGCTTCACAAAATATCCAGAACATGGATTTCACAATCATACATGTTTCATACAATCATAACAAAGGTTACTTGATGCACTTTCATTAAGCTTGAAATTTAGATTTCAAACATTTTTTCGAGCGCAAAAATTTGTACGACATAAAAAATCGTTGAACACCGACTCTATTACTTTTTTCAACACTTTTATAGGTATTCAAGTCTCAAGTTGCTGCTTGGTCGGTCACCATTAAGGGGGTAGCAACATCACAAACACTAATTAGTCCCCAAACGTTTTATTAAAAGTCATCGAAATAGTTTCGGTACATGATAAGTACGTACCTATTTTTGAGATAAATCCTATAGTGGGTTACCAATATTTTCGTACAAAATACAACCAAAAGTATTTAATATCGAATTAGTGATCAGAAAAATAGCTTGGTTTGCGCATGAAGTGATCTAATGGAAATATTTCACTCCCAAGGCACACCTGGAATAAATAAAGCAAAGAAATAAATTGCCAAGCGTTATCTTATAAAACCGAAACTTCCGTGTTATCAGATAACGGATGACTGAAGTTTGCACAAAATGTGTTACTTGAAGAATCTGCTTAAATATTGCGACTGCAGTAGCTTTCCGACGCAATAAAATGTAATTCTTTTAAATTTCATTGAGTATATTCTTCATATTCTCATCTTTTATATAAAACACTTTTCTCTCAGAAATTTCGACATGGAAATGTATAATCGTTTATCGAAAATTTCACAATTTTTAAACCTAAAACCTTCAAACACTGAAGGGAAATTTATTCTTTATTTCCTATTCTCCCAATAGAGAAAAATGCGTAAAAATTTTTGGCTTCTGGGCCTGGGTTACACTTCTTTACCATTTGTCATTGCACAGAATTCCACCGGCGACAATAAAGTTAATAATCTTCAAAACTTTTACATATAAAGTGAAAAATCCTTTAAACCAACATCGTTACCTCTCCCGTAGAACGCCTTTATATGGTGACATTGTTAGGGACCGCCTGTAAATATAATAATTTTATCGATAGTTAGGTTACGTGTTTGTCATTTTGTTTTTGAGTTACTATTACGTGACCTCGTGTAGACCCGCTATGTACCTCGTCATTGTTATGTGATCCACCACAGAGGTTAGTACCTGCATTGTTTATCGTGTGTTGGTCTTCGTGTTGATATAGTGGTGGCTTTTTTTGGTTATATTTAATATTATTATATATATATTAGTTTTTATTTGTGTTATATTCATTTGTTTGAGTTCCGTTAACTCAAGTCCTTAATTTGTATTTATTTGTGTTTTTTTTCAGCGGGCTCCGAACCTAGGATTCTCAAGAGTTGAAAGTGAAAGGCTAGATATACACACGGTTTATAGTTTTGATATTTGTTTTCTTGTATTTGTCTTTCATTTGTTATTATATTTCTTGATTTATCAGTTTTTCTTCATCCTTTTTTATTTGCGATCATTGGCCAAGTGTTCGGGGTCAGATGATGTTTATTTATTGATTAGTCCCCAACANGTTAGATTAGCCTAATTCATGCTGCAACCTTCATCGCCCTTACATGTTCACGTGTTATAGGATTGTTAAGTGCAATAAAAGAATTTTTGCACTTGGTGGGGGGTGATGTTAGGGACCGCCTGTAAATATAATAATTTTATCGATAGTTAGGTTACGTGTTTGTCATTTTGTTTTTGAGTTACTATTACGTGACCTCGTGTAGACCCGCTATGTACCTCGTCATTGTTATGTGATCCACCACAGAGGTTAGTACCTGCATTGTTTATCGTGTGTTGGTCTTCGTGTTGATATAGTGGTGGCTTTTTTTGGTTATATTTAATATTATTATATATATATTAGTTTTTATTTGTGTTATATTCATTTGTTTGAGTTCCGTTAACTCAAGTCCTTGATTTGTATTTATTTGTGTTTTTTTCAGCGGGCTCCGAACCTAGGATTCTCAAGAGTTGAAAGTGAAAGGCTAGATATACACACGGTTTATAGTTTTGATATTTGTTTTCTTGTATTTGTCTTTCATTTGTTATTATATTTCTTGATTTATCAGTTTTTCTTCATCCTTTTTTATTTGCGATCATTGGCCAAGTGTTCGGGGTCAGATGATGTTTATTTATTGATTAGTCCCCAACAACATGTATCCTGGTTTCAAGCCCCTCGTATGCCCCGTGTCTAGCCATAGACCTGCTCCATTTTACCTGCTAAAATCCTCCTGCTGGGCAAGGAACCAAGCAAATTTCTTTGAAATTCTGTTGGCATTGCGACGTCAATTCGAGACGCTCCTCAGGGGCCGGTGTTGCTAAAATTCCTTGATGCCAGCGGTAGTAGACATTTCTGGTGCCATCGACTTCATGAAACGAGTGAACAGCACCAGGAATTTATTTGATTTACACACAAACATTGTCTTGTTGTAATGCAGATAACTGCGAAGTTTTAAATTTTTAGATTGAAATGTTTTTGTCATCTCTGCGCCTCAGCATGTTTGCCATGATGAGCTCAGAATGTTGTGCGCCGTGCACTAGTGCAGAGTGAAATTCAGTTTAAATGTCCAGCTTTTCTATCTCTCCCCATTGGCTTAATGTTTAATTCGTAGCTCATTAACGGATAGACAAAAATATTTCAACATTTTTTTGTAACATGAATCTTAACTCTCCTTAACGCCACTGCGAAGATTTAGATCAAGACAAATGATGTCTCGCGCCAAGGCCGCTGCCGCTGCGTTGCAGCGATATACCAAAGCTGCTCATCAAAACACTAAAAAAGTAATGGACACGAGGAGGAGGGAGGGAGATTATCTAAGAGAAATAATTTGCTACCGCGTTGTCCAGACGGTTTTACTACACTTCAAGTTTCTGGTGACTTTGGGGACTAGATGCATTTTGCTTGTATACTATATTACTTTATTTATGTGACTAAAGATGGCGTTCAACCTTCCCTGTATGTTATAAACTATTCATAGCACCATCAAGAGAATAACTTTTTCCGGTTAAATTTAATAATGAAAATCAGGACGCACAACAAAAAATTTTATTCCAACAGTTGCCAAAATACTGTTGGTATTTGAGATGGCTGGCCGTCTTTCATTAGACCCAAATTAATTGATACTCCTAATTATCTTCATTTCATTCAGTGATCAAACTTCACTGATTCTTCAGCACAAAATAAAAAATCACATCATTTAGACTGTAGGAATCGTCAAATCCATAACGCTTTCTTTCAAGTGCCTCAATAAATCATAGTTTACCTCAGCTCATCCGGAAGGCTCAGTTTTTAGTCTGAGCCTCAATCTCGCGCAGGGTAGCAAAACTGTGGAAATTATTCCTTCTTCTTTTGTCCACTTCCTGAGGACTTGGTTCTTCACCACTCGCCTCACGTCCGGACGGGCAGCAGAGGTCGGGCAGGATAAACGAAAATTATTCTGCTTTCGACAGCTGAGAGATCATCTTGCCGTTTCGTCTACTTCAGAAACACGCAATTGGAAACTCACGCTGTATCTTTGCAATACTAAATTATATGGATTAAGCTTAATTAGTTACAATTGTTTAATTTACGTATTTGAAGATGGACCATGTGTTAACATCAAGAATATAAATACAATGCTGGTATTTCCAGATGTCATTAAAAATTTCTACTTGTGTTAGATAAAAGTAGTATTATTTTTTTTATTGAAGAACAGAAATTTTACGTTGCGTTGGCTGCTCAGTATGTGCTCTTGTATCATTGAAAGTAAGTATTTTAAACTTACCCAATACTTTTAAAAAATACGGTATATACGAGTTTAAACAGATTATTTTACTTTTTACGAAAAAGACAGCAATTCGAAGTTTTCAACATTTTCACTGCGCAAGCCATTTTAAAGCTCATTTTAAAGCCCGTAATGGCAAAGTAAGCCACTGGATTAGGTTTTCTGCATTGCGCAAGCGAGGGCAACTTAAGGTTAGCATTTCTACTTCTTTGCGCTCTTAAACCCAAACTTGAGAACACGATCCAGTAGCTTAACAATGCAGTGCATGTGTTTGTCGATGAGTGTTCTGATCAGTCAACGACAATGCGAAATGTATTCTAGTTTCAGTTCTTCGGACGAATATATCGGAATTTGCTATTTATGAGCATTAAAATACGAAATGCATTAGCAACTTCATAGTTGTGAGCAGCTAAGTTAAAGATTACAAAGAAATAATGACAAATATAAGGATTAAGTGACGAGATAAATAATTAAAAAAATTTATAATACATTACGTTTAGGTTGAAGGAATTGTTGTTTATTTGTGCGATATCAATTGAATAATTTGTCAAATCATCTGGAAAAGTTGTACAATAATCTAATTTATTTACATAAAACATTGGCTCCAAAGATGCATGAATACAATGTTCTTAAAGTTGAGCCTTTATTCAATGCATTTTGAGCCTACAATTTTTCAGTTTACACATTGTCTCTCGGCCAATATTGTCTAATGTTATCAACGCAATATCTTTCTTGTGGAGTAAGTCAAGCTGAAAGTAAACATTAATTATAATTTCATAATTCTAAGCAAAGTTGATGGGGAATATCATCGTATAATTATTAGGACGCGTACTACAGATTTTTACAATTCTCGAATTTTTATGAATACAACATTTTTCATGGCAGGTAGACCAACACAGTTAAATTTTTCGATGTTGAAAAAATCAGATGCTGATTCATCTTTGTTGATATTATTCCAGATGAGAATAGCGCTCTCTTTCCCATAATAATCACCCAAAACAGACCGAAGCTGTTCCGAAATCCGTAATTTAGCGTTGCGGTTTATTCCATATGATGGAAAAACGCGTAATAAAAAGCTTTTGAGGGAGATAATTTTTTTGGAATCCCGGCAACGTATCAGTGTACAGTTTTTAATCAAAATATAGTCGGCATTATGCATGAATCAATCCCAGAGCTCTCGAAAGCAAACAAATGCAGATTTTAGTGGGGCTTTTCGGTTTCTCCATTGCGTATTGACGCGGACAGTAGCTTGAAATTGTTATTTCGAATCGGATTTGAATTCCCCAAACGAAATATTTATTTACTCCCGTTAATATTTGGGATAGAGCAGGAACTAGTGAAAAATTGATGGAGCTGTTATGAAAGAAGTATTGGTTTTAAGTTGTCCTACCATGGAACAAACGGTATCTACTTATTTCCGCTACACTGGCAGGAAATATTTTATCCTATAATGGAATAATTTTATTCTGGGTGAATATTGTAATTATTTGTGATACCATAATGATGAAAGATTTATACATTTCGAATGATTCCCTAGATATTCATAATTAGTAAGTCATTTACTTATAAGGAGAATTGTAAACATTTAGCCGCTTGGTATTAATGTCCAGATTCGATGTTTGAATTGACACAATAGAATGACAATAAATAATCTTGGACGATGAAGCTGTAACAAATAAACCATCATTTGTTTCAGGTCAAAAGCAAATAGCTTTCGTACCATATTTACAACGATTTGCTCACTCAATCGCTGAATAAAGGGAGTTAATTTGGTTGTTTTTACAATGAATGGTTCGTTTCTGGCACATTTTTCTTTCATTTTCATAAACTGCACCCAGAAAAATAATTTTGTCGTAGTCACAAGCTGGTTGAAAATTTTCAAATTTTTACCGATCAGCCGTAAGCAATTAGTCCGCACTCAGTTTAGCCACGAAAATAAGTTAATTGTGTAAAAATATCTATTATTGGACAATGTCCAATCCCATTCCCATTTCTGTGAGTGTCTTCTAGCCTGGCACAGTTACCGCAGGCATTGCAAGAATTTTCCAGTAACCCCTTTAGTGAAGCAATTTAGTGAACCAATTTAGTGAACAAATTTAGTGAAACAATTTAGTGAACAAATTTAGTGAACCAATTTAGTGAACCAATTTAGTGAACCAATTCAGTGAACCAATTTAGTGAACCAATTTAGTGAACCAATTTAGTGAACCAATTTAGTGAACCAATTTAGTGAACCAATTTAGTGAACCAATTCAGTGAACCAATTTAGTGAACCAATTTAATGAACAAATTGACTGCCTCTGAACAAAGTTAATGTTACACTCATCTCAAAGTTCACGGTTGCTGAAAATGCGCAGTAAATTCGTTAATAATAACGTAAGTGAAAACTGGGTACAGCTTCCTCCATTGGACAAGTTAAAATTTAAGAATTATCATTTTTAAGAAGTATGAATTCAAAAGAAAGAAGAATTCATAGAAATCTCCCATGTTTCCATTGAAAACGTTCCCCTATGCCATTTCTATCACAAGTTCAAAGGCTCACAGCTGAGTGAGGCGGATGGGAGAGTAGATTTCCTAGACGAAAACTCTTCCCGCAGTGTTCGGCTAATGTGATGTGAAAGTTACGCGACGTCAGCACCAACGTACACTCATGCCCACCGTAAACAACTGTCATCGTACTCCATATGGACAAGAGTTACATTCACTTGAATGGAATTGCAACATTAATGCACTCCAACCATCGAATTTGCTCCCATCTTGATTCTACATTTGGATTATTTCTGAATAGAATCTTGAATTAATTCGCATACAAAAACACCATGCAATAAAATAGCTGACTGAACTTGAATAACAGCAGAGAAAAGTTTTTCATGGTTTTCCATCGAATTCTAGTTCAAAACTGGATTCTGCCGATCAGAGCCGGAAAGATTTTTTAATACTATCCATTCTTTCACCAAATTTATGAAATTACAGGTTAGAATATAAAATTTTATTTAATGCTTTGAGCTGACAGAAGCAATAAAAACGAATGATGCATATAGATGATTATGAAATTAAGGGAATGCGTAACCAAATAGCATGATAAACAGTGACGGTTAGTATTTGCAAGTTTTTCTGGCTGCCAGTATTGTTCCCGTTACAAGCACCTTAACCTTCGAACACAGAAATAACCGAGTTATCAAATCGAGCTCCATAACCAGCGGCACGCAAAGTCCGGGGCCATTAGACGATTGCCCGGCCGCTGCAATCAAAGAAATTAATGGCGTACGCGACGTGCGATGATTCTTTACGCATCAACGCCAGGGAACAAAACTCAATGGAATTGCAGCGATTAGTAAATCGAGTTTATGGTGTGTTTCTTTCCGTGGATTTTTTGCATTTCATCGTCACCTTTAATTAAAAAGCAACATTTGGGTAGAACGTACTTGGAAAAAGTTTTTTGAGGTTCGACAACGCATAGTCATGGGTGGTGATCGAGGGCGTATTGCTGGGGAGTGCTTGCTGGGTAAAATACAGGTATAATTCATGGTCATAAATATTTTTGTCCTTCGTGTGAAGTTTCAAATTCTTTGCGGCGAGCCACGATCAGACATGCACATTGTTTATGCTTGCTACAAATAATCAACCAATCATCAGCTGCCAACTAACATCCGCTGGGCCAGGCCAGTGTCGTTCGCCCGTTTACAGCTCGCCTGCTATGCTTATTAGATTTCTAAGCATATGCATGCCGTATGAATTACATTTTACTATCATAATCGTTAATTTTCACGAAAACTAAATTTCTGAATGACGAACATTAACAAAAATATTTTTTATTGATAACACAAGTCACAACATACATCATTATTTAACCCTCAAAGGTGAAGAGGTAATTTTTAAATGTATCGATAGTGAGAGGTAGCTATGTTATTGAGGTTGCTGATTATTATATCGACGTTTTTCAGATTATTAACATCAACTGCAGTAGAAGCTCATTTTGCTGGCTGTTATTGAGAACAATAACATTTATGAATTATGACCACATCAATAAATTTCTGCATGTCCGGTGTGTTGATGAAAAACGCTAAATTACCTCCAAGTGCAAAACTTGTCCTTTTTGCAGCTGTTTTCAGATGCGGAGATTCATCGGAGACTGGGACTGCTACGTCTGAAACGTACACTAAAGATACTAAGCACTATGAAAATTCTTGCTGAAATGTATACAGAATTGTACGGATCAGAGAGGCTCGTAGGCATCGGGTTAGTGATACGAAGACGATGATGAGCAGCAGGGGCCATACTTTCAAAACTCGCTAAGTAAACGTAAGTACTTACGCTCTATTTTCTTGTCTATGATTGGTGGATACTTTCAAAGCTCGCTAAGTGAACGTTAGTACTTACGCTCTATTTTCTTGTCTATGATTGGTGGATTTTGCCTGAAAGGCCGTCAATGATTGGCTGATGAACTTACGATCTCTTAACCTTTTTTGACAGTATAGGCCCAGGTTGTCAATGAGGCATGGCTACGGTCCCATGGGTTTTGAGGGCATGGCCGACTTCGCCGCCGATACAAAAGGCTTTCATCCAATAATAAGATATCCATGTGTGGCTCTTTGATAACAATTTACGGAATATTAGATAGTAATCTGAAGTGTGTACTCGACTTTGAATTAGAATTTAGCGTATAAGCTAACTAATTATTAAATGAAAAACTATCGACGTACGTCTATGCATTTAATGTAAACTCTTTCGATAAAAAGCATCTTCTGTTTTCAACGCCGTGGCCAGTGGTCTCCGATCACTGGCTGGATGACTGGATAATACTTCACTATCTGAATGGGACACGCGCGCTGGGCAACTAAATTTATGGAAGCAGCTCCTGAGTAATGGTTCCAATCATAGATTGCCCCTCGTTGAGATAAAACTTACAAGTGGAGTTTAACAGGGATGAGAACTTCCAGCAAAAATTTGATTTCCTTCCCCCTAATGTCCGTTTACATGAATTAACAATTCAAACTTCCGTGTGGTGAAGAGGAAATGATTGAAGTCTTCACCTGTATAATTGCAACGCGTCATGAAGAACCCGGAATAAATATTTCTTTGTAAGATAAGTACTTAAAAAGTTAAAAAAATTAAACGCACCTCTCGTGGCGTTTTCGAGTTGGGCAATTTCGTTTTAGATTCGACGTTACATTTTATTTCCAGGGAAGGAATACATTTATTCCACAAAAATTTCCCAATTTTTAGACATATTTCAACCTTGAATTTTGTCCGCGCTTTTTTCAGGATTTAAATTATTCAAAAAAAGTAAACATATAATGAATGGGGTGGTGGAAAGACTAGGAGTTTCGGAGTCTTTCTGGGTTTTGATTTATTCGTATAGTATCGAGGAAGTGACAGTAAATCATATTATTTGTTTGCGTAATTTCTTGTGACGTTGCGATGGTTGTTGTTTGTATTGTTGATGTTTTATGGTAGCCTCGGCATTTTTGCATTTGTTTGTCGTTTGCATTAAATTTGTGGTGGATCTGGCAGTGACCAAATCTAGAATGCAGTCGGATTCGCAACGAGACGTCGGTTTCTTTAGACCATTGCATAAACGAAAAAAAATCGATTAATTATTATTCTCAAAGTTAAGAAGTGTAAACTATTTTTTCTCTAGTATCTTCACATATGATGAGGTTGATGTGAGTTATCCATAACATCTTACTATGTATTGATATACCTGTTGTTTAAAAGCTTGCGTTGCCGCGACACTGTATCTGGCCATATTATTCCTTGTGACAATTACTCGCTGAATGTACGATGATTTTGAATTTCTTTTTCAAAATTACCTTCACTTCTCTTTAATTGTTTTCTGTTACGCTGAACACAATTTTCTGCCATGAGGTTTTAGCAATGTTCACTACTCGACTGTAATCTGAATAGATAATAAATATTTCAAATGAGCCAGAAAAAAAAAATTTAATTTGATTAATATTTTTCTGACATATCCAATTTCATTCATTATTCGCATAGCTTTTCTCCAATACTCTTCTCAACAAATAGAAGAGAGATTATTTTCATAAGTGGAATTGAGTGTCATTTCCCGAAATTCGGACGTTTTCTTGTCGAAGAGCTTCATTAGGAACACTCTCTTGACAAACTTGCTCACTCTTCTCCCATGAAAGCGCTGGCTTCCTGCCTAATAAATTGGCAAACTTTGAGAGTTTCGAGAACACAGAGCAACTTTGACACTAAAAAATGGCTTCAACTTGCACTCAAGTTGATGCGACGAAAGCTGGGTTCCTGCTTGATGTTCCTATGATCCGCATTTATTGCTCCCAGATAAAGTTATAGCAGATAAAGTGAAATAGAATCACATTATAAAGGCCACTTCGTTATCTTGATTCACAGTATAATTCTAACGAAAAGCAAAGTTAATAGAAACAAAAGAGTTAACATAATTTGTTTCCTAAGAACTTCAAATAAATTTTTCTTTTTCGTTTTTCGCTTGACGTTTCAGCGGCGGCAAGGTCGGCAGCAAGGTATATCCATAAGTGAGAACATTGACGGACGAACATAATATATGACAACCATTAACTGTGATGCCAGACGTACGTACGATTAAAATCATTAACGTCGATGTCGGCCATTCGTATTATAACAACCATTAACGTTGATGCCAAACGTACGTTCGATAACAACCATTAACGTTGATACCTGGCATAGTACGACAATAACAACCATAATGCCAGACGTACGTGCGATAACAACTATTAATATTGCTGCCTGATGTAGTACGATAGCAACCATTAACGTTGATGCCAGACATGAGTACGATAACAGCAATTAACGTTGCTACCAGGGACGAATGGTATCAACATTGTTACCAGTCATACGTATGATAGCAACCATTAACGTTGATGCCTTACGTTGTACGATAACCACCATTTCGTTGATGTCAGACGTACGTACGATAGCAACCAATTAACGCTGATGCCAGATGAAGTACGATAACAACTATTAACGTTGATGATAGACGTACGTACGATAGCAACCAATTAACGTTGATGCCTGACGAAGTTCGATAACAACTATTAACGTTGATGGTAGACGTGCGTACGATAACAACCACTAACGTTGATGCCAGCCGTATCTACGTCGACAACCATCAACGTTGATGCTTGACATGGTACCATAACAATAATTAGCAATTATGCCAGACGTGCGTACGCAATCCATTACGCTGAAATCTCCAGACACCATTTAACGCAGTTCTATATAAACCTTAAATGCCCACTCTGAAAAATGAATGAGTAATGTTGTCTAGATGTGACACATGATACGCCATCTTGCAGGCCAAAATGGGTCGGTAAGTGATGAAAAATTGCATCGCTATTTGGACATCTCATTAATTTCTTTAGGTGTATGCCAGCTCCTCTACTGATTCAGCGAGAAAAACAGAGCGCCCTAGCCTGGTTTGATCTGCCCCTTCAGGATATATGTTTATGTTTCTTGTTGTGTTATAATAAGAGACTCAATAATCGGGATACTGGTTCGTGGTATCGGATCTTCATTATATCGTATATGATCATTCGAATAAAATCTCCAAGATCATTATTTAAAATATGAATAACCTATTTATGCACTCGTCTCTGATCTTACATTGCTTAAATGGTTTCAATGTATAGATATGAACATGAAATGAATATTTAGTTTAATGTAATTTAAATAATTCTATCCCTATTTTGATAACCCCTACCTAATATATTATCTACACAATAATGCTCAATGCTATTATATAAACTAAATTAATTAATAGACATATTTCCATCCTGATGATTCAATTATCCTTAATTAAAACTTAATATCCTTAATTAAAAATATTCTTACTTTAAAATATCCTTAATTAAAAATTAATATCCTTAAGCTTAATCCCATTTAATCTTGATCGAAAATACCTTAGCCCTCGCGATGTGAATTTCATGAAACACCAGAACTTTTTACACAAAAAACCATGATCATCCCAAACGTACACTAACGATAACATTTTACGATGAGGATGAACTAAAAAGTTTGAATCCCAGCCCTCTGTCCTGATGTTATGTGAGCAAAACTGGTCAGTCTCGGGAGGAAAGATAACCTGGAAAACGGTTCGTTTATCGTGATAAATATTAAAATTTAATTTATTTGAGATAAGACGGCTTTTCGCGTTCGGAGCTTGGACTATAAATGAATTGTACCCTTCATGTCTCGCAAAACATTTCCACAGGCTAATTCCCTCTTCATGTATTCAGTTCGAGAGGTCTCCTTCACATGCACATGCATGAGGCCTCGTTTAGAAAGTTACAAGCAAATTTCTAAAATTACATGCTATTTTTAGCGTATTTTCTCATTTATGGAAAAAATGCTCTAGTGTGCTCGCAATGTCCGTCTGTCCGTCCGTGACTTCACGTTTTCGTTGACGAGAAAAAGCGCTCTCTGTCACTCACTGCAGTGAGAACTGAGATATATTTTTATAGTCATCCAACCACCAAAAAGTTCATTCGGAAGTATTTTAGTAATAGTTAATTTGTAAGAGTGCAAGGGGGAATAGCATGAGCAACGTATCACGTGCATGGGCAAAAAATAAACAGCACCTACGTCTACAGGCTCATGATAAAATTCAAATACCAATTTACCATGCTTTAAAAATCATTCTAGACTCCAGCTGCATGGGCCATACTTTCAAAATTCGCTAAGTGAACGTAAGTACTTACGCTCTATTTTCTTGTCTATGATTGGTGGATTTGGCTTGAAAGGCCGTCAATGATTAGCTGAAGAACTTACGATCTCTTAACTTTTTTTGAAAGTATGGGCCCAGCGTCATATTGTTTAACGTATTTATGCAGGCGTGATATTGTTTTGAATTTCAAAGTGATTAGAAATTGTTCAGAAAACTATATACGTAGGTGCATAGCCTTTGAGTTGTAAACAATACAAATAATTGATTTACCCACCATTTGCGAGGTAAAACTTACCTCATTTTTGTTAGCCGCGCCAAACATCCTTTGCTCGATTTCTCGCAGTGCAACAAATTGTGTCGGGCAACTAGCCTAGCGTCGGTAATGGTATTTGCGATTTACTAGCACAATCCGATTGCCTGCTGCTCTGATCTCAGGGCCCCATAGATCACGTCGATCCCTGACACGGATTGGGCATAGAAATTATTGTTGTTAAAATACAACATTTCTTGGTTGTATTTAATATTTGAAGCAAAATGGCGTGATTGATATTCGAGAAATTTGCATGCTGAGATCTTATATATTTCTTCAAGTTTGGAATTTTACTCTTCCTTCTTTTGACCTTTATTAAATTCGACCGAAGATGAGGATAATACAGACGAACTCAATATACAGTATAAATAACGGTGACAAATTTAGAAATTATCAGTTATTTTAATTTGATATATATTGCACATCTGAATTTATCTTAGATTTAATGTTAGTTTTTGTTCACATCAAAGATTATAACTACAATGAAATTCACACGGAACGCGGAGAAGAGAAATATAAATCGTTCTGAATTAAATTTTAACTTATTCCGTTACTTTTTATTAAGAAGAACGTGTCAGTCAAATTAAAGCCTATTAAAAAGTGTGAATCAGATAAAGGACCATCTGAGCTTAAACATTGCCATGACAATGGTTCATTTCTATTACTCCCAACTGCTCCACCTCCGTAATTACAAACTACTTTAAATGCACATTTATCACTTGAAAAATTGAACAAAATAAATAACAGGTTTCTGAGTTAACGGGAGTGCAAAGGACGGCTAGCAGCACCAACCTGTATTCCGGTCCGCTTAATGACTCAATATATTTACAGGTCAGGGGCCATACTTTCAAAACTCACTAAGTGAACGTAAGTGCTTACGCTCTATTTTCTAGTCTATGATTGGTGGATTTTGCTTGAAAGGCCGTCAATGATTGGCTGATGAACTTACGATCTCTTAACTTTTTTTGAAAGTATGGGCCCTGATCCATAAACATTGCAAATGCTTGAACACTAACTCCCTTATTTGAGAACTGCTCCACTGCAGAACGTAACGCTGCCCAGCTCTGTAGTTTATATCTTCTTTCGCAGTCTACTTTGATTGGCATTATTGGTTATAGGTGTGTAATATAGTAAGGTGCTGATGTTAAAGAGGTGCAGATGTGGATGATATTAATATATCGATGTTAAGTAAATGATGTTAAGGATGTCATGGATGTTACAGCGAAGATGTGATGGATATTAAGGAAAGATGTAAAGGGTATTTATGTACCAATGAGAAGGACACAAATGTGAAGATTTGACGGATATTAATGTGAAGACGAGAAAGATATTAAGGTAAAGATGTGAAGGATGTCAAAGAAACGATGTGATGGATTTTGAGGTAGATATGTGAACGATACTGAGGTATCAAGAATATTTATTAATTAGATGTGGAGAAAATTTAGATAGAAACGTCAAAAATATCAGGGTGCAGATGCGAAAGTTATTAAGGTAAAGATGCTGATGATAGTAAGGAAGAGATGTGAAATATATTGAAACAGGCGTGCAGGATATTTAAGCATAGCCGCGAGATATGCGATTATCCATTCTTTACAGACGCAAGAGGATTCCGAGCCTACTTAGAAAAATAATAGAAAACTGCGTTCATTATCGTCACACTCGATAATAAAATGCGTGGAAGATAAATTGCGAGAAAAATGAGTGACTCGAGATGAAAAATAGGGAAAGATGATTCGATTCAAATATCAACATCGTTTTCAACACGACACCACACAGCCATTGGTAAATTTGGTCCAGGTTTATTTTATCCTCGTATATTCGCTTGATGTTGCTGTAGTTTTTATGAATAATGCTGTAGAATGAGTGTAAATAATTGCAGGATTATCAGAATTTAAGTACAAGGTATGTATGAACGATAGGTATAAATAACGTTGGTGCGACGAAATTTTGTTGGCTGGGTTTATGCAGGCGACAGCGAATATTTTGGCAAGAGTATTGCGGGAGATATCACGGCATTTAAATAATATAAACACACCCACACTATGTCCTAAAGATGCATCTAAAATACGCATGCTTCTACACTTTGCCTAAAGGGGGCATCAAAAATACGTATGTACATTACACTAATACTTGACGGAACAACAAAAATACGCATGCACGTACGCTAATCCTTGACGCGGCTTCAAAAATACGCATGCTCCAATTCGGGACAGGACAACAATGACAATACTGCTCGAATGAAGCAGTAAAGTTCGACTAACTGTAGCTCTTGAGAAAAAGCAGCTTATCTGGCATTGAAAATGCAATCGTAAACTCTTTACGATCAGTAAAAGTGCCAAGGCAAAGCCAACGAGCGCGTGCTGGCCCGTGGACTTTGTTGTGTTGGCCACATGGATGTGTTAGGCGCTTACTTCGTACAGTACTGCTCAGTATAGAACTGTGTGCTGCTCAAATATAGTACACTACTCAAATAATCGATTCCGTACGGTGTACTGCTCAAATACAGTCTTCTGCTCTGATAATCACCCGTATAGTGTATTATTCAAATTCAGTCTACTGCTCAAATACAGTGTACTGCTCAGATACAGCATACTGCTCGAATACAGTCTACTGCTCAGACACTATAAAAAGTGATAAAACACTTTCACCTCGGTTCATTATATGGGTTGTTTGCAATTTCCATTTCCCCAGATTCTCACTGATGATAATCTCACTGGAAATTATTTTCCCGGATGATAATCTCACTGGAAATTAAACAATAAGCTGCAAGGGGCGGAGTGACATCAGTTATGCCAGGGAATGTAAGTGTCCGGGAGCTGTCGCTGCTCTGGCAGTTCATTTGCACGCGAAAATATTTGCAGTGTCAAGCACGCAGCGCTCACTCGACGGTGAAAATTACAGACTGCCATTTGAGTGAATAATCTGTAAAAAGCTCGGAATATGAATTAAATATGGAATACATAAACTGCAGTTTTAGGCAGATTTATTAGATTAATTAGAAAAGAAGTCTAATGACAGAATTAGATAGAATGATAGAATTTATTGATATTAAAAAGAAAGAGAGAGAGATAGGGTATTATGACTTAAGTATATTATCTATGCAAATTTATTTTAAAGATTCCCATAATAATGAGACAATAATTTATTCACTACTAATATTTGGGGTAATACGATAAATATTTAAACAAGCTTTAAGTGACAATAGACATTTGACCAACCCAGTTAAAATTTTGAGCCGAGACCGGCGCCGGGTTTAGCCGGGCTGGTCGCGCTTTAGCAGGATGGAGCCGTGAAACTATAACCGGCCATCTATCCCTAAAACTGCGCTGCGCCATGGCTGATACAGAGACAAAATTCTAGCAGCTCGGCAGAGACGGTACT
>NW_025935371.1:0-1504 GCF_000764305.2 Hyalella azteca | reverse complement strand
CAGAACAGATTTCAACGAAACTTTGTATATAAATACCTAACCTCTCAACGGTGATGTCTAGCTCATGACAATTTTTCTATTTTGCTTTCGTTCGCGAGTTATACAGACATAGGAGGAACGACCGGCTTTTCTACTGGCCGGTTTAACCAAGAGCCTTTTACGTATAGCTGTATAACTCGCAAACGAAGGCAAAACGAAAAAATTGTAAACATCACCATTGCTGTGGTTAGGCATTTAAATACTAAGTTTTGTTCAAATCTGTTCAGTAGTTTGGAAAAATTTCTTGATTACAGCGAATTTAAGCACGTTTTGCTGCTTAAATCACGAATGAAGGTGAAATGGAAAGAAAAAACTCGCGAACTAAAGCGCAATCGAAAAAAATTTCACGAGCTAAACATTACCGTTCGGTAGTTAGGACTGTAAATTCAAATTTCGTTCGAATTTGTTCAGTAGTTTGGAAGAAATTACTTGATCACTGTGAATTTCGACCCGTATTGCCATATAACTATGGCAAAAACAAACGATGACAAAATTAAAACAATTTTCACAAGCAAAACATTATCGTTAGGTCCTAATGAATACGGGTACTAAGTTTCATCGAATTAACTTCAGTAGTTTGAGAGATATTCCTTGATCATTGAATTTGGAAATTGGCCGCGAGTCCGGCCGTTAATTTGTCTGAGACGTAAACCCAGGAGAGGTTAAAAAATAGATATGGTGAAAAAACCGTCACTGGGAGTCATGTGCTGCACGTGTTGTACAAATCGTAGGTTCGAACAAACGTTCGAACCTCTGACATTGACTTCGGACTACCGCCCCCCTATCGCCCCCTACCGCTCTCTTCTTCCTTACCGCCCCCAAAATCTTTCCACCGCCCCTAGGGGGCAATATCGCCCACTTTGGGAACCACTGAGCTAGACGATGAAGTTCACATTATAATTGTTGTATTATGACCTGGGGTGTCTTGCTTGAATTGTTAGCGATTAATTACCATGATGTCGCTGTGACCGAGTAGTATGTATCTAAGTGGAAAATTCAGTACGCAAGAAAGTGCAGGCCAACGGATCTCGTAAGCCTTAGAGTATGCTTTAGAACGGAAGCATTCAAGATATTATTCACAGCAGTATCCTTTAAATAAGTATTCAAAAAATAAGTCAATAAGTATTGCAGTTGTCGCTCGCATTTTTGCCTTTATCAATTTCTATGCCGTGTTGTAAAGGAAGGAGTTAACATCTGTGGAGTTTTGATTGATTCAATCAAATAAGTCAAAAATGAATAGAATTCAATAAAATTTATTAGTCAAAAATTGATTATTCTATTCTGACTATTTTTATCGTTTCCCGGCTGATATTTGACAGTCAGTTGAAAGAAATAATAGTGCTTGTAAGCGGCAGGGTTTTTATTTAAAAATCGTCGCTCTGTGCATGGCAAATTGGCATGAAATTCAGACAAAGTTTAGTCACTATACAGACTATCCCGACAGAAAGAAAACTAGCAGATTCAG
>NW_025935370.1:0-506 GCF_000764305.2 Hyalella azteca | reverse complement strand
TTGCGCTCCGGCCAGTTGTGCTCCGGCGCTGTGGAGCAGTGGCTGTGTTGTGCAAAGCGGATTTACTGTTAGCCGGAGTTACCCACAGCTCATTGCTCTGAGGCTATGTTTAGATATTGCATGCTGATGGTTGGCGTTAGGCCCAGGGCCTGTTTACGAGTCAATTTTGTTACCCACGGCTGCGCTCCCAGAAGGGTTAAGGGATTCGAGATCCGGGGCCAACGTCGAGGCTCAAGTTCCGGAGCTTGTGTTTGGGTTCGATATTATGGAAATTTTAATTTTGTTTTGATTTCAGAACATGCAAGTTTGCCATTGTTTATCATTGTGTGATGATTACACCAAAGCTCAGCGGCCTAATGCGCCATTTTTGAATTGCCTGAATATTGTGAAGGTGTTTAATTGCGAGAAATGTTTTAGGTACGGACGATATTTTATTGAGATTTGTGCTGGACAATTGTTCTCTATTAAGATTTATTCCAGGCTTACATGATATTTAATTAAGATTT
>NW_025935369.1:0-18520 GCF_000764305.2 Hyalella azteca | reverse complement strand
ATGAGAATGTCAGTAAATACTGTCAATACAACCTGTCATTGCAAGAGAGAAGTCTAGGTGATCTCAGAGAGAGAAGGAACAATTTGACGCGTAAACTGCCGCGTACACTGCCAGAGCCGCCCCAGAGCAGGCGTTGGGCAGGTTTGAGCAGGCGGTGCTCAGTAAGGGCTGCGTGACGGCAGGACAGAGCACACCTGGCCTCATCCCGTTAACCTCTTCGCAGAAACACACGCAAGACACATAGCATAAAGAAAAAGAGTTCCTCCAACCACATAGGAAGAGAGGAACACTCACTAATATGTCAACGCAAATGTACTCACATCGGCCCATGCTTTCTAACCTTCATCACCCACAACAGCACAACATCACCTTACAGCGTACGATTCAACAATAGAGCATCACACAACATACACATACAGCCCGGACCCATCACACCATCAGACCACATTCCATAATAGCCCCTATATCTGGAAATCCCATTCAAATACCCATGAGTTTTCGTAGATCCTCCCATAGAGAAAAGTGGACACAAAACAAACGAGCATTATTACAACACACAGTACCCAATCAACTTGACCCTACAACATAAGAAATAGACCTATACTCAGAGCTGGGCAGCGCTACTTTGAAATGTAGCGCCGCTACCGCTACCGCTACATGCTCTAAATGTAGCGGGCGCTACCGCTACCGCTACACCCACTAGATTGTAGCGAGCGCTACCGCTACCGCTACAGTAAAATGTAGCGCCGCTACATTAGCCGCTTCAATGGCCAAAATTGTTAGAAATCTCTAAATATTCATTGTTCTGCTATTGGGATTTACTCATAAACATTTAATGATAATAAAACATTTTCAAAACATATCAATGCAACTTTATTGCAATTAACCTAACCGAACTAGTACGGGTTAGATACAGTAAATAAAAGTTAATTATTTTTATGTTTTACCTTCCCTACATTGATGTCTACTTTAATCTACCAATCTCAAAAATTATCCACATATAAATATAAAAAATCAGTCTTTTATTTGTATATATATGTGGATTATTTTTGAGATTGGTAGATTAAAGTAGACATCCATGTGCGGAAGGTGAAACATAAAAATAACTGTGTAAAAATAGCTGTAAGCAAACTGAAACATGAAAAAATATAACTCAGTACTCACTGCAGTGAGTGACAGAGAACGCATTTTCTTGTGGATGAAAACGTGAAGTCGCGGACAGACGGACAGACGGACATGGCAAGCACAATAGTGCATTTTTTCCATAAATGAGAAAATGCGCTAAAAATAACTGTAAGTGGTAACTGGTAACAACTTAACACGTAACAACTAACATGTTGACACTAGTAACAGGCTGAGGTTGACAACATTACACCGAAATCTTTCGTACAGTTTTATTCTGTGATTTCTATTATGTATGTATCATGCTGGTTTTTAAATAATATTTAATATTATTAAGTAAAATCTAAAAGCTTTAGCTACAAATGTAGCGGTAGCGCTGTAGCGGCAAAACCTCGTATCGCTACTTAAATGTGTAGCGGGCGCTACCGCTACATTGCGTGTAATGTAGCGCCGCTACCGCTACTGAAAATGTAGCGCGCTACTGCCCACCTCTGCACATACTTAGATAACTGGACAAAACACATACAGAACGCCACCGATACCGCAATCCCTACAATGACACACCGGATTATTTCCGGCATCGAACCCACCCACAAAACATTACTCATTCAAAAACAATCCCGAGCCACTCTCCGGCCAATACATTCACACCCACGGACCCAAAAAACGACCCGATGGTCGAAGTTGAGGTTTCCTACAACTCTCAACCAAAAAATCGACCGCCACACTTTTCACGACGTGGATGGCTGAAGTCAGACAAGAACTGAACGTATCCGTCGCCGGACTCCAAATCCCAACTGTCAAAAACCCCAAAATACTTGGCGTCATTTTCGACAACATGATGACGTTTTCCGCCCACGTCAACCACGTACGTAACCGATTGCGATCCCGCAACAACATACTGAAATTGCTGGCCGGAAGCAGATGGGGCAAAGATAAAGAAACATTGCTGACCACGTACAAAACCATCGGACGCAGTGTCACCAACTATGCTGCACCTATTTGGACGCTACAATTGAGCTCGTCGAATTGGGCAACTCTACAATCATCACAGAACACCGCGTTGCGAGTCGTCACCGGCTGTCACTTCATGTCCGACATAGATCACCTGCATGCGAAAACGAAACTACTACCCGTCAAACAACACAGCGACCTCCTATCCCGTCAATACCTATTATCGTGCCATCAACCCCAACACCCAAATCGGAACATCGTCACACAACCGTCACTGCCAAGAAACATCAGGAAAGATGTAACATCCTACTTGTACGAAATTGGTCAATGCATACAAGTACTCAACGTCAACCACACACAATACAAACAATGCCTGAAGAATATACACAGACGAGCAGTAGCAGACGGAATAGCCGGTTACAAGCCGAACGTGGTGCTAGGAGGCTACCCACCACCCATCGCCGCGGAGGAACATCGGTTACCGCACGCAACCAGGACCACTTTGGCCCAGCTACGGTCGGGATGGTGCCACCTGCTCAACAGCTATATGAGCCGAATCGACAACAACGTATGTCCGAATTGTGGAATCGGCCCACACGACATACAAAATTTGTTCAACTGCCCGGGAAGCCGACACAACTTTCAACACTCGTTCTTTTGACGCAGACATTCGATGTGGCACGCTTCATCGGCCTCGGAACGGACTAGTGGTTGACGTTGCTACAACAACACCCACGGTCCATCGCTAGCGCTCAACTGACAACTCATCACCCTACGTCAACAGCCACCCACAGCATGCAGACGCACAAACACAGATTTGGTAGAACCTCATTAGCACAAAAGAAACACAAAAAGATCCCCAAAAATTCTGTTCATCCCTAAAACACCTGAACAGATCACCAAACACCTAGCAAACCACACCAAGCAAACCCCAGACGTGCATGACAACATACAACATGACACCTGAACAAAACGAATCCATCTTTCGCAAAAACTGGCAGGATACATTCACTCAGGATGACACAGACAATGAAGACATTGCCATAGAACACATCCACACCAAGCAAGATCACGTCAGCAACAACATACCTACACCTAATTCACCCATATAAACGCGGCCCCATTCTGCGGACTTCACACCTATTAACATTAGCTAGAGAATTACTACGCACACTAAGAACATTCAAACAGAAAGTACTTGGTCCCACAGGCATCACAACACTCAAACTCAAACACCTCACCTACCCAAAAACATGATCATATATAAATATACATATTTAATCGTGCCATTTCCACCGGTTATTTCCAAGTGTCAGTAAGACACGCCATCATAATCTTCCGCCCCAAACCCAACGCATTGCAATACCAAGTCCAAAATTACCAACCCAGCTCATATAGATATCAACAGGAAGCTTTTAGACGAAATACTCAACAATAGATTATACGAACCCCTATTCATTCGCAACGTACATAACACAAGTCAACACAGTATAGGAAACAGAGGGACACACGTAGCACCAGCTACATTCCAAGAGACACTAGCCATACACTTAGCATGACAACACACCACTGACATAGTCTTTAGCGATTTGACCAAAGCCTTTGGCAAGGTTTGGCAAACCTGACTCCAATAAAAAATCATCCAACCCAACCTCCATCCGTCCATCACCAAAACACTCTCAGTCTACCTTACAGACAGAACAGCATACATAAGAATATGTAATCACATAGGTTCTCAGCTACCACTTATTTACAACACGCAGGTTCAACATACTTACAACACACAGGTGCCCTCCAAGGGGCTTGTCTCACCCCGACACTGTACAGCTTTTACACCAACGACCTTCCACCATCTCTACCCAACAGAGACTACATAGCTTTTGCAGATGACATCACAAATAACCACAGAGCATTACCCACACAACCATGCAACAGTACAAACACAACACGCCATACAACAGTTCCACACCTTTTAAAATAAAGGACCCATTAATAAAACACAGATAAATTTAAAATCATCCTCATCATTAGGCGAAACACTTCCAACATCTTTATAGACAACACTCACTATTCCTATGCGAAAAATGGAACAGTTTTAGGTTTTTAATTTACAACACCCGGCTCCAGTTCCCACATAGCAGAAAGAAAAGCAATGTTCCTCACCAATCTTCACAAAATTCACTGATTTTACCACCTTCCACCAAACATAAAACGCACGTCATACCTCTCCTTTCTCAGACCATCCCGCATTCAACTCCCGATACCGATACACCACAATCAAAATAATCCATGTCCAAACTGCAGACAGTACAGAACAAAGCTCTCCGATTTTTCACCGCACACTGGTCCTACTTCACATCCTCCCAAACACTACACAAACAATGCGGCATTCATACAATAAACAGAGTTCGTCACCAACAAACACGCAAAACTGGTTCCACCGTCAAAACATATGATCCAAATTCTTCGATCAAGTCACATTACTCCCAGACGTCATAGCAAGGCAGGACCGGCTATTCAGAAGCTTCAATGTACACGCACTTGGACCAGAGAATGCATTTCAATTTTCAATGAGTTGCACAATTATTTAGCTTATTTTATTGCTCATGCACGCGAGCTACCGTATTCAAGGTTGCTAAGGCGTTGCGCGGTCTCCAGCAATCCCGGGTTCGAATCCTGCTATGGACGAAAAACAGGTTGATTCTTGGACGGCGAGTCAACCAGAAAATTCAACGTTGCAGCAACGTCGTAGTAGCAACATTGATTCAACGTTGCATTGTAACGTCAGTACGACGTTTCATGAGAGACGTTGCTTCAATTTTCATTCTAAACCTCTTTTTACCGCGATCTCAACGTCGTAATAGGTAGTTGTTTCAACGCCGATTCAACCAGAGAAAGCAACGTTGCAGCAACGTCTAGTAGCAATATTGATTCAACGTTGCATTGTTACGTCAGGTACGACGTTTCATGAGAGACGTTGCTTCAATTTTCATTCTAAACCTCTTTTCACCGCGATCTCAACGTCGTAATAGGTAGTTGTTTCAACGTCGATTCAACCAGAGAAAGCAACGTTGCAGCAACGTCTAGTAGCAATAATGATTCAACGTTGCATTGTTACGTCAGGTACGACGTTTCATGAGAGACGTTGCTTCAATTTTCATTCTAAACCTCTTTTCACCGCGATCTCAACGTCGTAATAGGTAGTTGTTTCAACGTCGATTCAACCAGAGAATGCAACGTTACAGCAACGTCGTAGTAGCAATATTGATTCAACGTTGCCTTGTAACGTCAGTACGACGCTTCATAAAAGATGTTGCTTCAATTTTCATTCTAAACCTCCTTTCACCCCGATCTCAATGTCGTAATAGGAAGTTGATTCAACGTTGATACAACCACCGAATGCCTGCAGGGAATGGCCTGAAAAGCATCGAACAAATATTTGTAGGATAGATGGAAATTTTAATACGCATTCGTCGCAGATTAAATATGAAAAATTGATTGACTGAAGTTGAGCCTCAAATCGTACGTTATTACAATTAATGACCGCTGCCAAGACAGGTCATTCTCGACACTGCTGTGGCTCTAACCTAACCTTCATTATGATTGACTCAGTTGCTTGCAAGTTTATGAGGGGCAGATCTGTAAGAAGAATGGAAACACAAGTATTCAGATTACTGACAGCGAAATTTTCATCATCTAGCCGTGAGAAACGAAGAGTAACTTGATATCGGACTCACCGCAGCCATCATGCCGAGGGCAAAGACGCGAACCTGTAGCTTCTTCATGGCGGCAGATTCTAATTCTGGGTTTATTGCAACGGGCAATAACGATTTAACAATAATGGTTGCTGCAAAAATATTTGATTAGGATGCATATAGTATCGATGCGTATACCATAGATGTGTGACATATATAATATATACACAATATATTACGAATATTAATAAGTACTGTATTTATTGAGCTTCAGTCGATGCCTTCCGGAAGCATCACTTGAAAAACACTTCACTATTGGTTAGTCCCAAATTTTTCCAAACAATTTCCAACAACTGATTAACTTTTACCAAACAAGTTCATTGAGCATTCCGACGCAACCATTAATTTAATCTAATCCATACTTTATTCTTCCGAGTTTATAAGGTTAGAAGCAGCAAATTTAATAATATGCTTTTAATACACACACAGACAACACTTTTAATGAATCCAGCGTCTCCAATGTTACATATGTACAATGTATTTCTAGTTTTAATTTCATATATTAAAAAATTTATATTATATAAAATAAAATGTTCAAAATTATTTATTCCTTCAATTGATTCATGCATTGACCCCAGCTTTACGCAAGTGTGCAAAATTTTAGATAGATTGGAATGTAGAAGTGTGTTAAATATCGATTATTAGATTTGAAGCGGACAAAATTATTTTCTCACTTTTTTACTTTATTTTTTTTAACAAGAAACAAAAAGTGAAGTTAAAGAGAAGTGTTCTAAAAAATTAGAAAAATATCTAAAGAAAAACTGCTTGAGGTAATTCTGACCTATCATATCATAGGTCAGAAGCCTTGCAGGATTGCTCTTGTTATCCAAACTTATTGGAATCCTGACTTTTCGAGATTTTGTTCACTGATATTTTTTACACTACTCCTCTTTAACTTCATTCTAGTTTGTCTGCTACAAATATAATAATCGATATTTAACACACTTCTACCTGTCCAATCGATCTGAAATTTTGCACACTTGCGTAAAGTCGGATACAATGCATGTCAATTGACAAAATAAATAATTTTGAAATNACCGGTCGCACAGAGCGAGTAAGCAAGACTAGCATCAGAAGGAGCACTCGCTCACGTAGCGCAATCGACACAAGTGTTTGTTGCGCTTCTAGTGTTGTTACCCTGAATAGAATAACCTCGAAACCTACAACTGTTCAAGGGCATTCTTTGTTCAAGCGCTTGCTTTGTTCCTACACACTCTTTGTTCCAGCGCACTCTTTTTTCCAGCACATGTTCCAGAAGAAGAAGCAACACCGGTTCCGGCGCACTCTGTGATGAGCATTGACAAGCATTACTTGACGAGCATCGCCAAGTAATGGACTGCATGAAGTTCAACATGGAAACAAAGGTTTCTTTATTCACCGGACCGAAGCTCTAAAGTGGCTTACGCTAAAATGGCGCAGAGTTTAGAACAGATAATTCCGAAAAAGATTTTAAAAAGTTTGCAACATAAATCCATCAAATTTAACCATAGAGCTTCAAACTATCAATAGCCTGTCCTTCCTCGATTGCAATATTATCAAATCTAATGGCCTATTCCAAACTTCTGTGTTCCGAAAAACGACTTTCACAGGGCTCAGTACCAGCTTTTTTAGCTTTTGTTCGTTCCGATATAACATTAATGAGCCTCAAACACTTTTACATCGGGGCTTTCGTATTTGCAAATTTGCGTATTTTAGCAATCTTTATTCTATTGTCGCAGAGTATAGAGAGAGGAGTTGTGGAACTGGTCACTTACTATCGCGCCTCCCTCATTCGGATCTGCGGGGTCGCCTGCTGAAGACCACCACTGCCCTGGATGTGATGGACCATCATGATTCCTGCCTTCCGGAACGTAGCCTTCCACACTTCAAGCCGTCCGTATCTAGGCCGTGGGTCGAACCAGCCCTCGGTCGAACGGCCACTTGCCGAAGGACGATAAATTTTGGAACAGAACTATGCTATCGGAAACCTAACCTCAGATGCGGTGAACGTAAAATTACTTAATTTAACGATGCCCGGAAGTCATATTCGATCCGCGGCCTGGTGGTGCACGGCAGTTGGTGGCCAAGGCCGGAAGAGGACAAAGCAGAGTGGTGCACGGCTGATTGGTGTAGGTCCGGACAGATCCAAGGCGGTCGATTCAGGGCTTATTGGTGCACAAAATTGGTGGTGCACGGCTGCGCTCCCGCATCTGCGCATTCACGCCGAGCAGTGCGATGTTCCTATTTCTGATAAAGACTCCAAGGTTTTGGCTTCCACTTCCGGTGTACCAATTTGCGTATTTTAGAATTATTGTATACTTTTAAACCGAGGACTAATTTAAATTCAGCTTCTAGCTCCTACCAACTTGAAATTGTTAATAGATCGGTTTTACCGCTTAAGTTTATTGTAATATTGACTGTACTAAACACTGCTTTACCGGTGTTCTAGAATTTTCGAAATGACGATGGTGCTGGACTCTGAAACGTTTTATCTAAAGATAGTATGATTTTTTTGTGGAGTTTTCTTTGCTTCTAGGTTTCAGGTGAATTTCCGATTCAAGCAAACGAGTGTCATTATTAACACGTTGATTGCGATACAACCCATCGGTGGTTTGCAGAACCTTTTTCCCGGACAAATTCCGCAGGTTATTTTTTTCAATTTAGTTGGCCAGCAGAAATTTATAATATCGGCAGTTTTTTTAATAAATTTTGAAACTTAAGAAAAAATCATAATTAAATTGTTGCACCGGAGCGAACAAATTTACTAGCAAATATCGAATTTAAGACCATTTTTTGTCGGCGGACTCGTCTGTTTTTAGGCCATGTGGCAACCCTGGTGATTCGTACCGCATTCAACGCGTTAACCTAAATCATCAGGCGTAGTTTCAGAGTGTGCTGTGCTTACAAAGAACCGGAACAAGGAAATGGAATTGTAACCAACTGACCCTGAAACGAACTGCGCAGCTGTGCTGGAGACTGAACACTTGTCAATAAATCCAAACTACGACTCTTCCAAACCGTGGGAATACGAGCTGTGTGTTCAACGTACAATGTTTCAGAACAAAGACCCACAGTGAATGACGAATCTCCGAGGTCACAGGTGTTTTCAAGGCTCCGGAACAAAGAACTTTTCAAGGCTCCGGAACAGAAAACTGGAAATTTTACTTGCTAATGAAACGAACTGCGCACGCAACTACCTTGTCGCATGGTTCAAACTTTGAAACAAAGAAAATTCTTATATTTTCATTCACTTGATAAAACTTGTGAAATGGTGAGTCGTGTAATGTTTCAATATAAGTTAGTAGCTCCTACTACTTTGTCTTAGGTCTTATAATTCCTTCATAACCAGGTGCAGAGTTTACTAGTATGTTTATTTGCGAATCGCTCTGAACGGAATTTTCCTCGCCTCACTGATATTAAATAAAGCAGATTAGCGGATATTTCACGAAATTAAATGTGATATTTTTGATGATTATTTACGAAGCATCATATACTGCCATTTAACTACAAGAATATACTTTTCAAATATACATGTAAAATGTAATCTATATACAAACTTATACGTGAAGTATTGCCTTATTTGAAATGAACTAGAGAAAACTCAAGCATTGTTTACTGTTGCTCGCTCTACTCCTGACATTGAGATGGCGGGCGTCTGCAGATACACAAGAGTCTGTTGGCGTCGGTAGCCGCAGCTAACTCAGGCATCCAACCATTCGATGCCAGGAGTTATTCATTCTCAATGGTCATACGCAGCTGAAGTAATCAATGGTCATACGCAGCTGAAGTAATCAATGGTCATACGCAGCTGAAGTAATCAATGGTCATACGCAGCTGAAGATATCAATGGTCATATGCAGCTGAAGTAATCAATGGTCAAACGCAGCTGAAGATATCAATGGTCATATGCAGCTGGATTAATCAATGGTCATGCGCAGCTAAATCAATCAATGGTCATACGCAGCTGAAGTAATCAATGGTCATACGCAGCTGAAGTAATCAATGGTCATACGCAGCTGAAGTAATCAATAGTCATGCGCAGCTGAAGTTATCGATGGTCATATGCAGCTGGATTAATCAATGGTCATACGCAGCTGAAGTAATCAATGGTCATACGCAGCTGGATTAATCAAGGGTCATACGCAGCTGAAGTTATCAATGGTCATACGCAGCTGGATTAATCAAGGGTCATGCGTAGCTAGATTAATCAATGGTCATGCGCAGCTGGATCAAACAATGGTCATACGCAGCTGAAGTTATCAATGGTCATATGCAGCTGAAGTAATCAATGGTCATACGCAGCTGGATTAATCAATGGTCATGCGTAGCTAGATTAATCAATGGTCATGCACAGCTGGATTAATCAATGGTAATACGCCAAGAGAAATGCTATACTGCTTAATACTGATTTGATCAATAGCAATAAATAGCAAATTTATTTAATAAGATTTCCAAAGCTCCGGCTTTCGGGTATTTCATATCCCGGATGTATGATAATCGGTTGAATGTACACTATGGCTGTCGAATCTGCCGTAAAATAACATTTATGTCGTGCCTCTATGCCGCATTATCCATCGTGTCATGCCTATACCGTGGTGCTCATTATGCCACGCACTTATATAGGCCGTGATTTCCGGGATTCTCATAATTCTCCCAGTCAGAAATCGTCGCAGTCTGGAAGCCAGCCGCGAGTGAACTTGCCTGCACCAACGCTCGCCCCTGCACAACGCCATGGTGGTCAACAGCGCAGGAATGTCCACAGCAGCGCAAATTGAGGCAGAGCTTCTCGGCCTGGAAAGGGCCTGCTGCCGCAGTCAGTCTGTCCTACCGCGAGCGACCAGGCCGGCAGGCACTTCCAGCTTCCGCGCTATCGCGAAGGTGGTTGCCACGATTTGCGGGATCGATGCGCAAAATTCCCGCTGGCCAGAGGTGGCCGAACATGAATTTCGAGCCAAAAAAAAATCCCCATGCCCTCCACTACATATAGCTCCCTTAATTTGTGGAGCTATATATAATAATTGTGGGGGGCATGGGGAATTATATAACAACGTACACCGTAAAATTATAAAGCGAATTTGATGCAGTCATTCGGGGATATGAAGTAGGAACAAGTATAACAAATTTTGACAGAAATAAAATGATTTACATGTTCGGGCCGTTTATTAGAACCTTAAGTGCATATAAACATTCTAACTACATAATATTTTTTGAGTAAAACGTAAAGCCTTACACATGGAGTTTAAGCAGTCGACAACTACATATAAGAACAAAATATGATTAGGTACAATTATATAACCCCTCCATTCTTTTAAATTACACGTACAACCTAATTCCTGGTTTTTACAACGACACAAGCTAGAGGATAACATTATCTTATATAGATTGTAAATGATAAGCGTCTCAATACTTCAGAATCTAACTTGAAATGGTAATACTTTAAAAGTTAATTTCATGGGAGAAATAACATAGAAAAACACCATACTTAATGC
The DNA here is from genome assembly GCF_000764305.2 of Hyalella azteca. Classification (NCBI taxonomy): domain Eukaryota; kingdom Metazoa; phylum Arthropoda; class Malacostraca; order Amphipoda; family Hyalellidae; genus Hyalella; species Hyalella azteca. The sequence goes on along the minus strand of NW_025935369.1, from coordinate 7,221 downwards.
AACTGCACACACATGACGCACCCTGACAATTTGGAATGTTTTCTGATTGGGTAGGCGATCCCTTCAAGTAGATGTTGGCGTTGTGGCGGCTTCCGTTAATCCTGCAAGTTTCAATGAACAAGCTTTGGTTCTAAGCGCGTAGTTTTCGCGGGGTGCTTTCTACTGCTGAGGTTAAAGTCGACACAGCTGGGACACGTAAAACTATACACAGCAGTTTACTTGTGGCACAGCAGTAGGCTTTTGGCACAGCAGTAGATTTGTGACACAACAGTAGACTTGTTTCCCTGCAGTTGATTTGTGGCACAGCAATAGACTTGTGGCACAGCAGTAGACTAGACACAGCAGTAATATTAATAAAGATAGTAGAGGTTTCAGCGTTAATTAGGCCATAGGCCTGTCGTCGATTCTTAACATCGCAGAACATCCACAGCTTGTTGAGATCTCGAACTCACAACTCACTGATTCAAATTCTGCTTTGCTTAACCGTCCGGTCTCCTTGCCGATTCTGACCAGAAACTGGCGCACAGAGCTGGGATCGAACTCGCACCTCTCTGTGCCAATATTGGTACTCTGTACTGTACTCTGTCTTGGTACTCTGGCGGCCACCGGCTCTCACTAGCGTTCACCAGCGATTCCCAGCCTTTGTAATTTACTCTCCACTTATGTTATTATTGTTTATACGTTTTTCGTTAGTCTCGTGTTAGGAGGCAAAATCGACACTCATTAGCTCGTTTGTGTTTATTATCACTTTAACCTTACCTGTGTGAAGATCAGCTCTAGCCGTATTAATTACTACTAGAGTTCAATCTTGTTTTTCTATACATTAGTTTGAGTTTGTGCGAGTGTGCTTTCATTTTGTTTCATTTCATTCATTTGCATGTTAGCACTCATGTGTTCGCTCTTAAATTTGAAGATCTTCTGTTGGCTTTACGCCAGTGGTTGAAACCCGTAAGGTTTTTGGCTCCGTAGCTTCGTAGTTTAACCTATTTTTGTCATTTGCTTTAGCCCCCTTTCACGCAGGGCGGCAATTACCGCCAGCGCCCGACGGTATTTACCGCCCAATCTCTGCGGACATATATACAAAATGTGCACGGCTATTCAAACACGACGGATTTTAACGCAGCGTAGGATTTGACGCCTGACGCCCGCGTGCGTGCTGCTAAAACTGCGGCGGGAGATTTGCCGCAAGAGTTTAGCTTAATTGCTATGGTATTCAAAGTAATCTTTTACACCAGGCGGTTATTCACGCCACTAGCTAGTATGGTACAGGCTGTGGGGCCGTATTTTATGTGCATAATAAACAGCACTGCAAGACTGATAGATTAGAGACTGATATTGTTACATAAAAAAAAGATATCTATTTCCATAAAGTGATAAAGATATATTATCATAAAATATATATTTTCCATAAAAGATATATTTCCATGAAGATTTATTATCAGACAAACATAAATATTGTTATATGAAGATAAACTGATGGTGCATAGAACAGCACTACATGACTGATAGATTCGAGCGTTAAAGCTGCCTCGTGCGAATGATTACGCGGTAAATACCGTCGCGGTTTATTTTAACGATCGCTGTATTTGCCGCCCTGTGTGAAAGAGGCTTAGGGGCTGTGAATTAACTTGCATGCTTGCTGCTCCTAAAGTACGAGCGAATGCTCCTATTACTGTTTAATCAATTTTATTACACATAGTTCTCTACATGAGAACTCTTGCCTAGGATTCCTCGACGGACACAAATAAGTTAGTTATTTTGATCATTTTGCAACCATTATCCGTAATTTATTTGCTCATTGCACTGCAACAAACTGCGTTACATCTTGAATTAATTTTGAAGATAGGCTCTAACTTCTAATCTACTTTATCCTTGTTAAAATCCACCCAATCTCCGTAACGTGTAACTTTGAACTGCAAACCTGAAAACCCGTCAGCTTGCTTCTTCGTATGTTACCAGCCACTACATTATTTTATTATGTAAAACGCTATTTGATGGCGAGCATAGAGAGAGAGAGAAACTTATAACTTGCGTTAGAGTGCCTTATTCCTTTAATTTGAATATTGTTTTGTTCAATCCTAGATTTCTATGCTTTTACTGATAAAACCCAATTGTCCCGGCAGTGCGAACCCCTACTAAGGTTATATTTTCTTTAACTGGCTGCTGTTCACCCACTACATTTGGCGATAAATACAGCTTCTCAGTTTTCACTAATTTCTTTTATTTACACCAGCGTTCACCAGCGTTCACCAACGTTCAGCAGCGTTAACAAGCGTTCACTGATGTTCACCAACGTCCCCCAGCGTTCACCTGCGTTCACCAGAGTTCATCAATGTTGATCACCAGTGTCACCAGCGTTTACCAGCGTTCACAAATATTCACCAGAGTTCACAAATGTTCACCAACGTTCACCAGCTTTCATTCTTCAAACGTTCAAAATCGTTCACCATTGTTCACCAGCGTTCATCAGCGTTCACTCACGTTCACCATTCACAAGCGTTCACCAGCGTACACCCACCCACCATTCGAAAATTCATGGAGAGTTCGGTGCGTGACATTTGTGTTCAACGGTCCTTTCTTACCAACAATTCCGACACTAACTTTACCAATTATCATACCAAGAACCGGTATTGCCTAATAAATTGAAGATATAAGCAAGATAATTTGAATTCACTTTCGACAACGACAAAGTAATTTTTGCAATGTGGTACGTGAATACATTGAGGCAAAGTTCCTATCAAAATGAAGACTAGAAGAAAAACAAATCCAGGGCTAAGAATGCATCAAACTTATCACTTCATCAATATATTCATTGACTAGATAAACATTAACGATTTTTTTAGAATTATCTATGATAACATCATCTTGATTTGCTAATAAAAAGTAAATAAACTCAACTTTTTTTAGACGAATACTCAAGTATTTTTAATAGTGGAGCGTTGTACCAGCACCGCACCTCAAAAATTTTCTATCAATTAATTCTGGGAGAGGCTATGACAAAGCAATCCTCCTATCGTATCGCTGTCTACTCAAGCCTATCAGTCGTACGCTGTTAGCATTGCGTCAATATAGCCGGCGAAATTATTTGAAAGAAATATTCACATCTTCCATATTATGAGGGATTATATTAATGATTATAATATACAAACACTGTAAGTTCAAGATGCAACAGCCTTGAAATAATTATTTGTATCACCAATATTCCTGACAATAAATAATATACAATCAATATAAGAAGGAAAACACTTGCCAGCGCGATCGCTGCTGCGCCGTCAGACGCTCCTCGGTCCCCGTGTCACGGGGGGGGGGCGGATTAACTTATTTTCTGCCTTCATTTTCCTTCTTCTTTTCTTTATTCATTTTAGTTTTTAGTTTTTTCCTTCATTTTCTTTCTCCACAAATTTAAGATAATGAGTCCTGAAGTTAGATTTTTATGGACATAACCCACATTATTCTTAATAATTGCACAAGTGGCTTGATGTATGACAATGTGAAGTTCTCATTATGATTTTGAACGATTTTTGAATTATGTACTGCAAATTGAAATATAGGAAGTAAAGGAAGTCAACATTAGATTTCGTTGCGAGAATTCAACATGAGAAGTTACAATGAAAGATCAAGGCTAAATTTTGTACGTTGATGCTGAGATGTGTTGAAAGTTCGGAGCAGAACATTACCAGACGTCACTTCATCGCGACACTTCGTTAGTTAGCCATCAAATTTTTCTACGTCATCAGTATCCACAGACTTCAATCGACGCGAGAGTCATACAATACGCAACATGTGCTGTCCAATGTGTAGAATATAATGATATTTTGGACGGCTGAGGAGCCGAAAATCTGTAATAGATGCGTTAAAATAGAAATATTGATAGAGAGTATGCATAATTGCAGTTAAAATCATCAGTTAAACAAAAATTACAGCAGGTACTTATGAGCAGAGGTAGGTCTATCGAGCGTTGATGTCTAAAAAATATGAATTAAGTAAGAGATAATAACTGAATTTCCACCAATTCTATATTTCTGTTACTACAGTAATTTAAAAAATTTCCAGGGAACTGAGAGTACATGGACAGCAAGGGTATAAAGCAAGGTTTATTTATAGCTCCCAATATAGTTTCAGCGTTAGCTCGGTCATCCACGGCAGGCTTCGCAAGTTCTTCCTGCAGGCAAGCAAACCAAAACTTGAGATGTTAAAACCCATTAAATAAACCAGCAAATAGCAGTAGCAAGTGCGACAAAAAATTGGTGGAATTCAGAAATAATTAATGGTACATTTCTAGAGGATTAATTAATGGTACATTTCTAGAGGATTAATTAATGGTACATTTCTAGAGGATTAATTAATGGTACAATCTAAAGAATTAAATAATGGTCCATTTTTTAAAGGATTAATTAATGGTACATTTCCAAAGGATTAATTAATGGGCCATTTCTAAAGGATTAACTAATAGTCCATTTCTAAAGGATTAATTAATGGTCCATTTCTAAAGGATTAACTAATAGTCCATTTCTAAAGGATTAATTAACGGTACATTTCTAAAGGATTAATTAATGGTACATTTCTAAAGGATTAACTAATAGTCCATTTCTAAAGGATTAATTAATGGTCCATTTCTAAAGGATTAACTAATAGTCCATTTCTAAAGGATTAATTAACGGTACATTTCTAAAGGATTAATTAATGGTACATTTCTAAAGGATTAACTAACGATAAATTTCTAAAGCTTTAATTAATGGTCCAGTTCGAAAGAATAAATTAATGTTTCATTTCTAAATGATTAAATAAGGGTACATTTCTAAATTATTAATTAATTAATGGTCCATATCTATAGGATATGCTAATGGTCCATTCCTAAAGGATTAATTAATGGCACATATCTAAAGGAATAATTAATGGTACATTTCTAATGGATTAATTAATGGTCAATTTCTAAAGGATTAATTAATGGCACATTTCTTAAGGATTATTCAATGGTCCACTTCTAAAGGATTAATTAATGGTCTATTTTTAAGGATTAATTATTGGTATATATCTAAAGGATTAATTAATGGTATATTTCTAAAGGATAAATATTAATGGTCTATTTCTAACGGATTAATCAATGGTACATTTCTAAAGGATTAAATAACGATCCAATTCTAAAGGATTAATTAATGGTCCATTTCTAAAGGATTATTTAATGGTCCATTTCTGACGGATTAAAGAATGCTACATTTCTAAAGGATTAATTAACGGTTCTATTCCGAAGGATGAATTAATGGTCCATTTTTTACGGATTAATTAATTGTATATTTCTAAAGGATTAATTAATGGTCCATTTCTGAAGGATTAATTAATGGTCCATTTCTAAAGGATTAATTAATTATATATTTCTAGAGGAATAATTAATGATCCATTTCTAAAGGATTAATTAATGGTCTATTTCCAAAGGATTAATTAATGGTTAATTTCTAAAGGATTAATTAATGGTATATTTCTAAAGGATTAATTAATGGTATATTTCAAAAGGATTAATTCATGGTATATTATAAAGGATTATTTAATAGTCCATTTCTAAGGGATTAATTAGGAGTATATTTCCAAAGGACTGGCGATTTAAGCAGACCAATGATGTGGAATTAAATAAAGAACAAACAATAAAACCGAAATTTGTCAATAGGACACGTCATGTCATCGATTAACCTGTCATTAATTGGGTCTAATGAGGCTCCTTTCGTCATTCAATAAATAATTAGAGAATACACTAATTATTATTATTATTATAATTAACCTACATAACCAAATTAAAAACCTATAAAAACATATTGCCAAAAATGCAAAATGACCAGAAGCCTTCTTTTTGTACGTGAAGTTCAAAGTGCAAGACAAACGACGGTATTTCTTATTTGAGAGTAGACCAACGAAAGATTTCCTTTGATGAGGGCAAGGCTAACGTTCTTAATCAGTTCTTCAGCAGTGTGTTAACAGATGAGGACTTGAACAGTATTCCAGATATTGAGGAGCGCCCAGTCGGCTCGAAGTTGACAGGTTTAGAAATACACGAAGAAGAGGTTCTAAAGCGCCTGGTAGCTCTAAATCCCAACAAGTCATGTGGACCAGACGGCTTCCATCCCGGATTGCTCAAAGCGTTAGCAACCGTTTTGGCCGGCCCACTGACTGTATTCTTTCAAAAGACCTTTGGCAAGAAGGTCTTTCGCCGACCGATATGAAAGAAGCTCAAGTAACACCATCGTTAAAAAAATGGTGACAAGGGTAGCCTTGTTAGCTATCGTCCTGTCAGTCTACTGGTGTCGTTTGCAAGGTAATGGAATCTGTTGTGAGGGATCGATCATCTGACTGTTAATAATCTTCTATCAGACTGGCAACATGACTTTATTGCCGGTGCATCCTGCACCACCAACCTCTTTTCTACTCTGAATGGATTGGACTCGCCTGCTGGCGATACAGAGCCAGTTAATGCAGAGGTGCCAAAGACAGGATAACCTCAGCTAATATATTATTACCGCATTTTAACTAAACGCACATTATTTTTTCCGCTTTTCATTTACTTACACTAGAAATTTTAAGCAGCTCTACAATCATCCTGACAGTCATCTAGGGCGACTGAATAGACAGAAGGCACTTAGCGCTAACTCTTATATTTTTAGGCGTCGCTGCTGTACCTGCACTATTGTTTCAGTTCTTTCTGCTATACGCATTGTTCCCATCAACAACACAACACACAAGAAATTTAACATGGCATTTGTCGCACTCGGAACATTGTAAATGTTGAGGCTTTACACGAAACAGAATTTTGAGCTTTGCACCGCATGAGACAAATTCGTTGTACCCGCATTCATTACATTTGTTATTGATTCCTCCACAACTTAGAGTTTGATTGACTTGGATTACAAAGCTCATAAATAACAATTCCAATCATGAATATTAGTTGGAGTAACTGGAATCGATCAACACAACGAATATTTTCTTCGAATAAATTTTTATAGAATAAATGATCGAGTAAACGAATTGTTTAATAACTTCTAGTTCAATATTGCTTCTGTAAAGAATATGGCTCTTTGTTCGGGGAATTGTTGAGAATGAAAACGCGTTGTAGATTGTAACGGTTTCTGAAAACAAAGAATGAACAATTTGAACACAAATCGAGGTTATTCGAGATTATAAACAATATAGAGAAAATAGCCAAGGTTAACAAGTAATAAAAAGGATCATAACATA
>NW_025935368.1:0-247 GCF_000764305.2 Hyalella azteca | reverse complement strand
CATTAAATACAAATTTGATTCAAGTCAGTTAACTCAGCTGCCACAAATGTTGGGTGAATATTTTTTTATTGAATCCAGTCCGTGTCCAGTCCGCGACTTGATGAGTCAGCTTGGACGTTTTATAAAAATATAAAAAATGCGAATAAAAACCTATGTTAAAAAAATGCTAATAAGGCTGATTTGGCCCGAATGGTCCAGTAACCCAGGAAGCTGCTGCATAAACATGATGAAATCCTCAGAAATCGGA
>NW_025935367.1:0-1072 GCF_000764305.2 Hyalella azteca | reverse complement strand
TCGCTGATAGCTGTATTGCTGCTATTGCTGCGCGCGGTGTTACTGCTGTTGCTGATAGCTGTATTGCTGCTATTGCTGCGCGCGGTGTTACTGCTGTCGCTGATAGCTGTATTGCTGCTTTTGCTGCGCGCTTAGTTGCTGCTGCTTTTGGAAGCTCTACTGGAACAGCAGTAATCGCTTTTAGTAGCGTTGCTGCGGCGGTGAAGATGAGGTAGTTGCTTTTCAAACCTAATAAAAATACGTAACGTTTGGTCTGTCCAGCTTAAAATTCGATATCGCTGACAGTTTTCTGGCTGCTACCCACATCATTCCTGATTGATTTTTTGATGTGTTGAAGTGATGATTTAGATGGCGTCCAGTGTCAGAGAAATGCGTATCAGGTGTGAACGCAATTAATCACATTTTGGTAAAGAAAACCGGATAGTAATTTGACGAGTCACTGTAATGGATCGTAAATGTTGTAAACGCAATAACGTATATTGGCACGACACGTCTATTGGTATCATAGACATAATTAACAGGGATTAAACAATGAGATCGTTAAAAGAATTAAAAATTATAGTGTGAGAAAATCGAGGCATACGATTTAATACTTCGATTCCGTTGTAAAAATTTAGGGATATTGTTAAATGAAAAAATCTCCGTTAAATTTTAAATGGAAACATATAACAAAAAATACCTATTGTAATTTGAAATATTTTATGAATAACGCTTATAATTTTTATTGCAACAAACTAATGAAGTTTGATTGTTTGTGAAACTAGTGCTGAATGATTAAAAACGATAATATTAGATTTTCGCTGCTAATATTTTCTAAATTTTTATTCTGCTTGCCATTAAATTCTATAAACATTTGGACAAGTAGGAAAATTAACATCATAGTTAGTAAATAGTGAAAATATTAGCATTTAAATTATGTTTACGTTCTGGCATATATTTTAGATGCTGATTTATATGGCACTATCGATGCCACGTTATTTTTTCTCTCAATCTCCTACCAAATGACGTAAAACTTTAAGGAAAGAGTTCATAATATATTATATTGTAATATAACATATTACAAGATTTAATA
>NW_025935366.1:0-455 GCF_000764305.2 Hyalella azteca | reverse complement strand
TATTACCGGCGTTAACGGTATTACCGGCGTTAACGGTATTACCGGCGTTTCAGTGGCCGGTCGGCACGTGAAAAGAAACACCGTTTCGCCGTTTTATTCTAATTTAACACTAGAAATCCGTAAAACACCTGATAAAAATGGCGAAACAGTTAATGTTCACGTGGCGACCGGCCACTAGAACGCCGGTGGGACCGTTTTTTTCACCGTTTTTTCTAACAGTGTAGCTAATCCACTGAGTAGCCGCTGTGTACACTGTTAGAAAAAACGGTGAAAAAACGGTCTCACCGGTATCCTAGTGGCCGGTCGCCCCGTAAAAATAAACTGTTTCGCCGTTTTTATCAGATGTTTTACGGATTTCTAGTGTTAAATTAGAATAAAAACGGCGAAACGGTGTTTCTTTTCACGTGCCGACCGGCCACTGAAACGCCGATATTACCGTTAACGGTCATTTTTCT